>NW_017731981.1:325602-328772 GCF_001890085.2 Hipposideros armiger
TACACACGGTAGCCCATGGCAACCCACTGCCGCAGGGGCTGCAGCCTACGCCATCGCTGGCAACTCACGGCAGCCCAGCTCCTGGTTGAGATGTTGTTCAGCATCTTAGTTGTAGAGGGCAGTGTCACTGGCCTTCATATGTGGGATCTGAACCTGGGCCCTCTAGTGTCAAAAGCCAGCTCTTAACCAACGACCGCAACTTGTCTGTTCCCCTTACCCCAATTCCCCTATACTGTTCCATCCCCCCAATTCCCCAATAAAAATCTTTAAAAACAAACAAACAAAAAAAAAAGGAAGATATTTTGCTGTTTTGTATACCCACATAAAGTAGGAAAAATGCTGTTAACTAACTGGAACCATTTTTTTTTACCACTTGGAATATTTATCATATAGTTTTAGATTTAGTTGTTTCTGTTATATATACCATATTCTTCCAAATAAATGAGAGGGAAATATTAATGAAGTAAATTGGTTATAGTATTCCCCTAGAATGTTTAGATTTAGAATAGGACTCCCGCATCACTTTTGACTTAAGTGTTTCTGCATTGTCTTCTGTGCCATGAAGAGTGCTGGGGAGCATTTCTTTAACAAACATAGGAAAGAACTAAAGGCCATTGGTGCTGTGTTCTTAAGCTGGCATTGTAATTAAATAGACCTGGCGTATGTTTTATTCTAGTTCTAGGAATCTTGGTAAACGTTTGATTCTCCAGCTGACCTGTACCTCTTCGCCTTAACTGTCTGGTATGTAGGGTTTAAAGGAGTTGGCCAATTATAGTTTCAGAGTTTTTCTCCCAAGTTGCTGACTGCCATTTTGCAAATATTGATGCTGGTTGCATGTCTATAAGTGAGGACATGATGCTAGCTGGCCAAAACTAATTGTAAGACAAGTCCTTATTTTAGACTGTATCTTACAGTTAATGAATACAGTATGAAGTCAAAGAAATGCATTTTTTTCTAGTTTGATCTGCTTGAATTATTTCCCCAAGTTAACGAAATCAGAGAATATTTGTCCTGTTTAATAACTGTAGTTTTTTATGCATTTATGTATATTTAAAATTTAAGTGCCGGCCGAGTGGCTCGGTTGGTTAAGAGCTCGCTCAAGAGTGCGAGCTCTGAGCAACAGTGGTTTGATGCTTGGCCTGAGCTGAGCTGCTAACAGGTGGCAGGATGGCTCAGTTAAAAAAAAAAATAATAATAATAAAATAAAATTTAGTTCAGAGAAGGAAAAAAAGCAACCATCCTATCATATGTGTTGCTGAACTGTGCCTTCTGAATATTCATAGCCTTTGGTCAGTGCTGTTTGGAGTAATCAATCCAGTGCTAATGGTCATTTTACAATAATTATCTTTTATGTAGGATTGTACATACTGCTGAGTTCAAACTTTTGACTTGGGTTTTATTAATTGAAAATGGAATGAACAGGTTCATAAGATACATAAAAATGTGAGATAGATACAGGAAATAATATGTTTGCCTACTGTTTGTAGAAATCTTCCTTTAATAAGGGTTTTTGGGAAAAGAAACTTGAAGGGCACATAGACTAACTAAAATAACCACATGAAAAGGGAAGAAGGCAAGAACTGGCTTGGGTTTTCTGAGATAATAGTTAGGCAGAAAAACAGCAAAGCATAACTTAGAATATGACAGAAATGGAAAGTTATTGTGTAAAACATTTACCAAATTAAAAAAAATTCTAGGTGTGTTTGTTTACATTTATATATATAAGATTAACTGGCTCATTGTATAGTACTCAATTATACATTTATAATTTGTTTTTTTAAGCTTCTGGAATGTTGTAGACTTCAGACTTTTTTATGATTTAGATTTAGGACTCTGAGTTTTAAATAACAAAACCCAATAATTGAGAGCTTGATGAAAAAGAATTATTCTGGAAAGTACAAGGTTGGACAGTTGAAGCTCACGAACTTGTTGCAACGATGTTGCTAACCTCTTTTTATATCAGGGATTATTCATTATGAATTTGTACCAACTGGACAAACAGTTAACAAGTTGACTATTTGAAAGTGCTGAAAAGGCTGTGTGAAAAATTTAGATGTTTTGAACTTTTCACCGACATCTCATGGCTCTTGCATCATGACAATGCACCAGCTCACACAGCACTGTCTGTGAGGGAGTTTTTAGCCAGTAAATAAATAACTGTATTGGAATACCCTCCCTACTCACCTGATCTGGCCCCCAATGACTTTTTTTCTCTACCCAAAGATAAAGGAAATATTTAAAGTAAGACATTTTGAAGGCATTCAGGACATCAAGGGTAATACGACGACAGCTCCGATGGCCATTCTAGAGAAAGAGTTCTGAAATTGCTTTGAAGGGTGGACTAGGCGCTGGTGTTGGTGCATAGCTTCCCAAGGGGAGTACTTCTAAGGTGACCATAGTGATATTCAGCAATGAGGCATATAGCACTTTTTCCAGGATGCATTTGGGAACTTAATTGTCTGACCTCGTATGTCATGAAACTTGGTTCAGAGATATACTGGAGTTGGGAGCAGAATGAGAACTAGGAACTCAATGGAGACTGTCCTAAATATTATTTGATTCTTCTTTCTCTCTGCAAACCAGATACTTGTAACTTATCTGGTCCACACGTCAGTAAAACAAGGCTTTCAGTAGCTCTTTTATGTTATTTGCCTAAGCTCCTAGAGCAAACACTTTTGTTCCCTCCCTCTCCATTTTTTTTTTTTTTTCAGATGAAATGTTCTCAGGATCACATGCGAATCTGGCTTTCTAGGCATGCTCTTGTCCACTACTTAGTATTATTAAGTAAATTAGACCTAAACTATGAGGCTAGATACATGGTGGGATCAGTGACCTTGACCCACTGATAAACATTTAAAAATGTTAAATAAACATGTAAATTTTACCGAAACAAAAGATGGAGTCCTTATAAAGATGTATAACTAGTGTCTCTGAAACGCAGCAGCATAGCCTGCGTTTGGGGCCAGCATTGCTTGTCTTAACAATATGAACTGTCATCATTGGTCTTTGCCAAGCCCTGTGCACCAAGTGGCTGCAGTAAAGTTACTTGCTTAGAGAGGACGCTCTTGGTGCCATAGGAACTGGTACTTTTATGTAACATTTACCACTGATTATAATTATACATTTACTTGGGTGACTTTTTTCCTCCTTTTCCCACTAGAATGTTATGA
>NW_017731981.1:329592-341043 GCF_001890085.2 Hipposideros armiger
GCTACTCACGGCAGCTCCAGGTTGAGCTGTTGTTCAGCATCTTAGCTGTGGAGGGCAGTGTCACTGGCCCTCATATGTGAGATCCGAACTGGGGCCCTCTGGCATCCCAAGCCAGCTCTTAACCAACGTGCCGCACACTCGGCCGGCCGAGATCTAGAACTCTTAACAGGGTATCTCCATATTGAGGCTTTTAGAATCCTAATGATATTAGAGACCATGTTGTATTTCTATAGCTTTAGTTTGGAACGTGGAGAGATGGTTCTTTTAGTGGCCCCAGTAGTTTAAATGTGGCTCGTAGGATGGACGTTTCGGTTCTTGATTTATTTTGGTGGTGTGTAGAAGATTGATATTTATTTAGTATTACTGCAGGTCAGTTAGGTTAATTTTCTGGGTTTATATAATGTTAAGGTTGTTTGTTAGTGGTTGTCCAATTTTCTCTAGCTAGTGGTGCTAGACTGGGGTATGGAAGGTGCCATATGATTTCCTAATCACACCCAACACAGGTCAGCTGGCATCTTAGCTCCTCTTAGTTATAGCTTCTGAACTGTCTCCTAGAAGCAATCCCAGAGCAGCACACAGGATTTTCAGTCCTTGATATAGAACGTGGAATTTAGGAAGGTACCACTGACAGAGTTGTGGCTGTGTTCTAAATTCCCATATTTGAACTGGAATTTCCAACAGGTTTTTCTTTAGGTATAATGTTAGAAAAAGTGGTCACTTCAGTGGTAAAATAATTATTTCTTCCCTAGTCATAGATTGTTTTCCTGAATACTACCATGGTGGGAACTTAAGATATATGAGAAAGATAGGTTGGAAAATTGAGGTTACAAGTAAACTTGTTAAAGCTTTTGGGGGGAAACTTAAAACAAAAATCCTACTGAAGATGTTATTTGTGACTTTTAAAATAAACTGTGCTACGGTATACTTTACATACAATAAATTGTACTCGTTTGAAGTGTATAGTCCACTGAATTTTGACCAATATGTATACCTGTATATTGCACAGTTCAAGCCAAGACTCGTGTTCATTACAGAAAAAGTCCCCTTGTTCCCAACTGCAGTCATTCCCACTCTTCATCTCCATCCCAAGCAACCAGTGGTCTGCTTCTAACACTACAGATTAGTTTTGCTTTTTTAAAAAAAATCTCATGTAAGTGAAATTTCATTCTGTTTTGTGAAGAACAAAGACCTCTTAAAGATGTCTATACTCTAACCCCCAGAACCTATGAATATTTTACTTTACATAGCAAAAGGTGTTTTGCAGATATGATTAGTTAAGGACCTCGAGATGGGGACATTAATGTCTGGATTATACAGGTGGGTATAATTAATTATTCGAGTCCTTAAAAACTGTAGTCTGAGAGATGACTACTAAAGAATTGTCAGAGAGATATAATTTGACAAAGTAAGCTGGAGGAAGGGGGACGGACCATGAGCCAGGGAAAGTGGCCTGCCTTGAGAAGCTGGAAAGGTCAAAGAAATGGGTCTCCCCTGCAAGCCTCCAGAGAGAGGAGTGTGGCGTTTACATCTTGGTTTTAGCCCAGTGAGAACTGTGTCAGAATTCTAATTTACAGAATTTAAGATAATTTGTGTTGTTTTAAGCTACTAAATTAGTGGTAATTTGTTACAGCAACAATGGGAAGTAATATTACTACTTTCTTTTGATCTTTGGCTCCATTCCCCCTTTTTAAAAGATTCATTTCAGCTGTATCGGTAATCAGTATCTTTTTATTTCTTAATACCATTCCATTGTATGGATGTACCACAATTTTTTTTTTTTATCCACTCACCTATTAATGGGAATTTGTACGATTTTCAGTTTGAGTTGTTAAAAATAAAACTACCATGAATAAATACTTGTGTACAGATCTTTTGGTGGACATAATGTGTAGTAGTGTTTCCTAGTGTTTTAATTTTCATTTAGCTGATGACATTCATGTGTCCTTTGTGAGCTGTTTAACAGTTGCTGTACCTTTCTTTATATATTCTACGTATAAGTCCTTTGTCAGAATTACAAAGAATATTTTTCCAGCATACGGCTTGCTGTTTCATTCCCTTCATGCTTGCTTTTTGTAGAGTAGAAGTTTTAAATTTTGACCAAGTGTAGATAATAATTTTTTCTTTCATGATTTGAGCTTTTTTGTGTCCTAAGAACGTTTATCCTGTATTGTCTTTTAGAAGTTTTAGAATTTTAGCTTTTACATTTAGATCTGTGATCAAACATTAAATAACTTTGATTTAATTTTTGTCTTTGGTATGAGGTAAGCTCTTTTTTTCCCTCCATGTAAATATACAGTTGTTGCAGTACCACCTGCTGAGAAAACTATCCTTGTCTCATGAATGATCACTGTAACATCTTTGACAAAAATTAGAATTTTTGGGTGTGTGTGGGGAGGTGGGGGAGATAAACTTCTTAAGATCTGCTGTGTATGTGATCATATTGTCTGTGAATAAAGATGATTTATTCTTTTTTTCTGACCTGTATGCTTTTTGTTTCAACTGGCTAGGACCCCCAGTACAAAGTTGCATAGGTGTTGATAATGCAGGACATTGTTGTCTTGTTCCCAATTTTAGGGGTAAAGCATTCTGTTTTTCATTGTCAGGTATGGTGTTAGCTACAGATTTTTCATAAGTCTTTGTCAGATTGTGAATTTTTTTTCTATTAGTTTGCTGAGAATTTTTATTATGAATAGGTGTTAAATTTTCTGAGGTTTTTGCTGCATCTACTGAGATGATCACGTATGTTTTTTCCTTTATTATTAACACTTTCAAATGTTAAATCAGCCCTGCTTGCATTCCAGAGTCATGATATAGTATCCTTTTTATATATTGTTCATTTCATTTCCTGATATTTTATTAAGGATTTTTTCTGTCAGTGATCAGGAAGGACATTAAAGTCTTTGGTTTTTTGCTACTGTCTTTGTCTGGTTTTGGTATTGAGGTAATATTAATTTCAGAAAATAAGTCGAGAAAGGCTTGTCTTCTGTATTTTTCAGTATATGTAGGATTGGTATTTTTTTTCTTCGAATGGTTGATACAATTAACTGGAAAAGTCATCTGGGCCTGGAGTTTTCTTTGAGGGAAGGTTTTTAATAACATCAGATTCCTTTTATAGATATAGGACACTATATATTTTCTATCTGTTTTGGAGTCATTTTGGTAATTCATGTCTTTCAAAATAATTTTTTTCTAATTGAAGAATTTATTAGCTTACCATATTTTGCCGTGTCTAATGCGCACTTTTTACCCGAATTTGTGAGGGAAAAATAAGAATGTGCATTATACATGGGTAGTACTATTGTAATTCCTTTGTAATACAAAAAAAAAACAAGTACCTAAATGTAAACAAAAATTTGAATTAAAAAACTAAAACGAAAGATTTTTTTCCCCTGAAAGTTTGGGCCAAAAAAGTGGGTGCGCATTATACACAGGAGGAGCATATTATACTAGGTCAGACAATTAAGTTCGCAAACTCATCCTAGAAAAAGTGCTACATACCTCATTGCTGAATATCACTATAGTCACCTTCGAAGTACTCCCCTTGGGAAGCTATGCACCAATGTCAGCGCCTAGTCCATCCTTCAAAGCAATTTTGGAACTCTTTCTGGAATGGCCATCAGAGCTGTCATTGTTACCCCTGATGTCCTGAATTTCATCAAAATGTCTTCCTTTCAATATTTCCTTTTTCTTCAGGTAAAGAAGGAAGTCATTGGGGGCCAGATCAGGTGAATAGGGAGGGTGTTCCGATATAGTTATTTGTTTACTGGCTAAAAACTGCCTCACGGATAGTGCCGTGTGTTGTCGTGATGCAAGAGCCATGAATTGTTGGTGAAAAGTTCAGGTCATCTAACTTTTTCATGCAGCCTTTTCAGCAAATAGTAAACTTGGTTAACTATCCAGATGGTACAAATTCATAATGAATAACCCTTCTGATATCATAAAAGGGCTAGCAACAAGCTCGCGAACTTGTCAGACTTGTACAAGGCAAAATACGGTAACATCCTTATTTTAATGAATGTGGAATCTGTGGTTATGTTATCTTATTTCTTATAATTAGCAATATATGTCTTTTTCATCATTTTAGGGAGAGGTGTATCAATTTCATTGGTGTATTCAAAGACATAGACTTTTTTGTTTCATGCTTTTCCTCTCTTCCATTGATTTCTACTTTATTTCCTTACATTTACCGAATTTAATTTGCTCTTTTTCTAACATTTTAAGCTTATATTAGTGACATCAAACCCCAGTGCTTTTGTAATACAGACCACTTAGAACTATAAATTTCCCTTTAAGTGCTGTTTTAACTGCATCCCACAATTTTTGATAAACTTTTTATTTTTGTTTAATTCAAAATGATTTCTAATTTTCCTTATGATTTCTTTTTTTACCATTAGCTTATTTTAGGCGTGTGTTGCCTGATTTCCAAATATTTGAGAACTTTGTACGTGTCTTTCCGTTGCGGTCAGAGAAAATACTGTGTTAAATGTTTTAGATTTATATCTGTTTAGTAGCTTTGTATGTGGACTGTTGTGGTAATGTTCTGTTTGCACTTACTGTATTCTGTTTTTATTCAGTGGTGTTTTCTATAAATACCAATTTGAGTCAAGTTGTTGGTCAAGTATTCAGGTATTCTATAGTCGTAATGATTTTTATGTTTAGTTTTATCATTTACAGAGAATGTGAATCTCCAACTCTAAATGTGATATATTTATTTCACATTTAAGTTTTGTAAGCTTTCATGCCTTGTATCGTGTTTCCTCGAAAATAGGACCTAACTGGAAAATAAGCCCTAGCATGATTTTTCAGGATACTTGTAATATAAGCCCTACCCCAAACATTAGCCCCAGTTAAGCTCGTCAGACTGACATGACTGTTTGAATTAATGTAGATTTTTGTGCATGAATAAATGAATAAATGTAGATTGTTGGAGCAAAAGCTTATATAAGACCCAGTCTTATTTTCAGGGAAACACAGTATTTCCAGGTTGTATTGTTAGGTGCACACATTTAAGATTTTTATGTGTTTTTAATGGGTTAACTTCTTTCTCATTATGAAATGTTTCTCTTAGTGCTTGTTACAAAAGTACCATGTTTGATATTAATTTAACCACTTCTGCTTTCTTATGCCTAGTTTTTGTATGGTATATATTTCTAATCTTATACTTTAGATCTGTCTATATTTTTATAGTTACGGTGGGTTTCTTTTAAAAAGCATATAGTTGGGTCTTTTTTTGTTTTAATCTGGGCTGACAGTTTGAGTTGTATTTAGATAATTGACATTTAATGTAATTATTAATGTCAAATTTAATATAGCGTTGCTATTTGTTGTCTCATTTTCTAAATAAAAATTTCCTTCTTGTTGATTTAGTAATTTTATAGCATTGTTTTTTTTCCATTATTGGCTTATTAGCTGTACCTCTTTACTTTATTTTTAGTTGCTAACCCTACAGTTTCCTTTTTGCATTCTCTCATAGTCTGTGTTCAAGTAGAATTATAGCAGTTCACATATAATGTTACTTATGACAGTCTTTTAAAAAATCTTTTGTACTATTTTTGTTCTACATTTTATTTCCATAGATGATATAAACTTGAGGGTGTAGTATTATGTTTGCTTTAAGTAGTACATTTATCTTGTAGGAATTTTTAAAATAAAAAACTCCTTTATATTAGCATGCACACTTACCATTGCTGGCACTTTCATTCTTTTGAGTAGATCAGAGATTTTACCTGTCTGTATTGTTTTTTTCCTGCTTACGAACTTCTTTCAACATTTCTACTAGTCTGTTGGTATGAGGATTTCTATCAACTTTAGTTTGCCTAATAAAGTCTTCATTTCATCTTTTTTTTTTTTAAGGATATTTTTACTGGATATAGAATTATGTGTTGTCATCTATTTACTTGAGCTCTTTTAAAGAAGTTTTCCCATTATCTTCTTCCTTGTATTCTGATGAGAAGCCTATATAGTTCTTTGTTCCTATATATTTCTTTTTTTTTTTGTTCTGGCGACTTTTATTATTTTTCTCTTTAGCCCTGAGTTTTGACAATTTGGATTTTTGTTTATAATTGTGTAGTTTTAAGTTTATTTTGCTAGGATTCTGTTGAGCCTCTGAGATTTGTGTATTTACACTTTAATAGAATTTCAAAAATTTAATTAAGATTATTTTTCTTTCCCACCCTCTGCAACTCTAATTACACTTCTGTTTGCTTGTTATTGTCACACAGAACACTATGGCTTTACCTTTTTCTTTGATTAAAAAATACCTAACCTATTTTTAAAAAGTCAATTTAAAGCCTACAGAACAATTGTAGTTTCTGATAGAGATGCTGGGTATCACTGTTTTCTAATCAAATTTAAAATATTTTATGTTGCCCGTGTGAATTCGCTCTTACACTCCAGGGCTCCCCAGTGGCCTAATTGGGAAATGTGGGCCTGTAGATATTTTCAGAAATTTTATGAAGGTCTTGAGATGTACTACTTAATGTATTGGGTCGTTGGAAAAGTCATGATGCATTTTTGCATTGAAAAACATAGAAAAATACACCATGACTTTCCTGACGACCCAATATGTTAAGGACTTGTACTAGAATTCCGTTTTATGGAAGATGGTGCTTATTATATTCCAGTGTCCTTTTTTGGAGGATTTATGATAGAAATATCTCTGTGGTTTTAAGAACAGTAATTGATGTGTAGTCATTTTTTTTCTGTGAGTCTTTTAGCAGATTTAGGTTCTTTTTCATTGGCTGCTAAAAATCTGGACTTTTTTGTGTGGTAAAATATACAGAATATAAAATTTAACCATTTTAACCAAGACTCTTTTAGCAGATTTATGTTTTTGGTTTTTTTCCCTTTTTTCATTTGTTGCTAAAAAGCTGGACTTTTGTGTGTGTGGTAAAATATATAGAATTTAAAATGTACCACATCAACCAATTTTAAGCATACAATTCAGTAGTATTAAGTACATTCACAGTGCTGTGAACCATGACCAGTATCCATTTCCAGAACTTTATTATCCTCAACAGAAAGCCTGTACCCATTAAACAATAACGGCTCATTCTCTTCTGCCCCCAGCCCCTGGTAAACGTTCTGTCTCTGTTACAGGTGCCTCATGCAAATGGTATCATAGACGACTTGTCCTTTTGTGTTTGGCTTATTTCACTTAGTATAATGTCCTCAAGGTTGTAGAGTGTATTAGAATATAATTTCCTTTAAAAAAATTCCTCCCAGTTTTATTGAGATATAATTGACATAGGATAGGGCATTGTATAAATTTCAGGTGTACAACATAATGATTGGATATACGTATATATTGTGAAATGATTACTGCAGTAAGTTTAGTTAACATTACCTCACATAGTTGCACATTTTTTTCTTTTTGGTGAGAACTTTTAAGATTTACTCTAAGCAGCTTTCAAATATTTAACACAGTATTGTTAAGTATACTCATCATGTTGTACATTCCTGGAACTTATTTATCTTATAACTGAAAGTTTCTACTTTTGACCACCAGTGAAAAATAATTTGATATCTTTTTATAGCTGAATAATATTCCATTATATGTGTGTACCACATTTTGTTTATCCATTCATTTACTGATGAACATTTTGGTTGTTTTCACTTTTTGGATATTGTGAATAATGCTTCTATGAACATGGGTGTGCAAATATCTCTTCAAGACTCTGCTTTCAGTACTTTTGGGTATATACCCAGAAATGGAGTTGCTGGATCACATAGTAATTTTATTTTTAGTTTTCCATAGAGGCTGCACCATTTTAACATACTCACCAGGAGTGCAAAAACATTCTAATTTCTTCACATCTTCGCCAGCACTTCTTTTGGAGGGGGGTAGATAATAGCCATCACAAGGGATATGAGGTGATATTGTGGTTTTGATTTGCAATTCCTTATCATTAGTGATGTTAAATCTTTTCATATGCTTGTTTGTCATTTCTTTATCTTATTTGGAGAAATGTCTATTCAAGTTCTTTGCCCACTTTAAAAATCAGGTTTTTTTGTTGTTGTTGAGTTGTAGTAGTTCTTTATATATTATAGATATTAATCTCTTATCAGAAAAATGATTTGCAAATATTTTCTCCCATTCCTTAGGATGAGTTTTCACTACTTTGATGCACAGATCTATATTCCATTTATTTGATAATAGCCATTCTAATGGGTGTGAGGTGGTATCTCACTGTGGTTTTTATTTGCCAGTTGCTTATTACCTAAGGATGTTGAGCATCTTCTCATTTGCTTATTGGCCATTTGTATATCTTCTTTGGGAAAACTTAAGATTTTAGCAGTGTTTTTGTGCATTAGCTTAATTACTATTTTAATTTACTTTTCTGTTTTTATTTGTATTATGCATTAGTTCTAAAACTTCATTTATTTGATGTTGCTCTATTCATTCTCATATGCTTCTCTAAATTATTTTTGAAACACGGTTTTTTTTTTTTTTTATAATTCTAAGTAAGATGAATTCTTGGTTGGTGAAGAATGACTGCTGTATTAAATCTTGACCTGCCATTAATCAAATATGAGGCACTGGGCAGGCCAGTTTAGTTTTCTCTGGGTCCATAAAGGTAATGATATCATGTCTTTCAGCCTTCAAAAAGGATGGTTCTGCAGTGTAGCATCAGCTGAATAGCAGGAGTTGTGAAAAGAGCTAAACAGACTTTTCGGAAAGCTGTGTGGAAAATGGCAAAAGAACAGAGGGAGATGAAAGCATTACTAGTTCAATTAGGGCTAATCAAAAGGAAAGTAATTGGAATATCAAACTCTGAGCAAGCTGTATGAATGAGGGGTAGAGAGAGATACATAGAAAATAAAAATATATGGAAATATATAGAAACTTGTCTGAGAAGGTGAGGGAAATAAATATGGATTCAGCAGCTTTCTGCAAAAGCTTAGAGTAGAGTGGGAGCTCAAGTCAGTCAGTCTTGGCTCTGGAGAAGCCACGGAGAGGAACGACGGTGGCCTGGGAGTGAAAAGCTAGGTGTGCGGCCCACGGAGTGGAGCATCTTGTGGACAGAAAAAGAAGGGTGACAGCTCGGAGCATCTTGGAAGAAGGTTTTGAACACAGCCAGGCCAATTGAACAATCTAATGAAAGTTTTAATTTGTTATAATTGTATTTAATTTATTCCTGAAATTCCCTCACACTGTTATCAGTCTGTGTGAATCAACTTGGAACAAATTGTATTTAGCAGTATTTAGGACAAAAGAGTACTGTATCTAGTGGAAAAACTCCTTTTACTCTAGTGTGGTGAAAATTACCCTGAGATTTTACCAGGAATATACAGCAGGTGTCCTGGAGTACAGCTGGTTGCACGCTTACTTGGCTTATTTACTACTTTGTTATGTAAACTATGACCCACTAACAGAATCTAATGCAATTGTTTTTAAAAATATTGCTTCTGATGCACACTGATAAAGTTAAGCTATATTGGGACACATATACTTAAAAATATATCCTTAAGTAGAGGTGGTATAATCTGAAAACATGTGGCTTTAAGAGCCATAGACTTGCTTCTCTTCCCAGCTTTGATTTCACGCACCACAGTGATGCTGGGCAAGTGACCCCACGTTCTCCTCACCAGAGCTGCGCTAATTTGTAAAATAAGGGTGTTCGACAGCAAGTTTCATCAGCATCTGTCTCGTTCTGTGATGCTGTGGTTTTTTTTGTTTGTTTATTATTATTGAGCTTTCCTGAGGTATCTTAGAAACAAGTGCATTATCTATAACCTTATTTCCATGAGAAGATGAGTTTTAAGTTCTTAACAACAACTCATATTCCAAGCCTTTCATCAGTGTTGGACTTGTATTATTGGGTTGTCAGAAAAGTCAAGATGTATTTTTTCTGTTTTTCGTTGCAAAACTGCGTCAGGACTTCTCCGACAACCCAATCAATATATGGTGAGCTCAAATCTCATAGTCTCACAGTTGTTCCAGTTTGTGTCCTAATTTTTAAATGAAGGTAAAAAAAACGTTGTCACTATTACTCTTTGTTTATGAATGCCCTCCTCTGTTCTCAGCCTGCTTTAACTGGGATTATTCTTGAATTCTGCCCCACACCCCTTAAAAACTCCGTGCCAGATATTTTAAAAAAATCTTTCTTACTGTTGACTTTTTCAATTTCTAGAGAAGATTCACAGTTGGGTACATTTGGCTGTTGGTTACCAGCATCCTGATTGTCCTGAAAATTACCCTTTTTGACACTATTAGTTTGATATGTTTACCCTTGCTATACAGAAGCACAGGTAAGTGAGAGAGAAATGGTTTAGCTTTAGCTATGGGGCAACTTGTGCAGAGCTACGCGTCTCATGTTCTCGAAGTAAATAATCAAGTATGATAGAAGTACGTGTATACATACTACTTTGAGATTTGTTTACACTGGCATTTCCTCAGTTATTTTGGAATAAGAGAGCAGAGATTGGCATACTGTTTCTGTAAAGAGTCAGGTAGTAAATATTTTAGGTGACTATTCAAGCCTGCTTGTTGTAGTGGCAAACCAGCCCTAGACAGTCTGAATGAACGGGCTTGGCCATGTTCCAGTCAAGCTTTATGATAGACACTGAAATTTGAAGTTCATGTAATTTTTAAATCCCTCCCCCCACTATTTAAAAATGTCAAAACTATTCTTAGCTTGTGTATTGTACGAAGGCAGGTTGGATTTGGCCCATGGGCTACAGGTTGCCAACTCTTGTTTTAGAACAATGCTGATGCTGTCCTGTACTATTTAAATAATTAGTTCTGGAATTAGTATAATATAAAATTAGCAAAATAAGCTTTCAAATCTAAGAAACCTGATATCAGCAGATTACCTAGCCATCTTAAACCTCAGTTTTCTTATATGTAGAATGGAAATAATACAAGTATTGTAAATTATAGTTTTTTATTATAAATAACAACCCGCCCTGGCTATTGTAAGCAGAGTAGGGAATTATTAAAGAACATTAGGTGGATCACAGCCACTGGAGAAGGCTAGAGATAGAGACTTGAGTCCAAGCTTTTGGGAGCGTTTTCCCAAGCCATACTGCAGAACCAGGTTTGAGAAAACCCCTGATGCTGAGCACTAAATGCCATGTTCTCAACTCGATCATAGATGCTACTGCTGTTGGCTCTGGTTCTCCTTCAGTGACAGGAACTTTATGTTGTAACCACTGGGAAATGGCTAACATTGCTGCCGCCACCATCAAAAACCAAATGTACCTTCTGCCTTAGGCTTGAGCCAAAATGGAAGGTTTTCTCATTGCTTACTTCCAATCATAGTCTCTCGGAGGTTTATGTCTTATTAGAGATAAAATGATGTGCTATGTCCCTAGCTATGAAGGATGCTGGGAATTTTAAGTTCTAATTTCTGAGTTAGAAATTACATTAACACATGATAAAATCTAGAAATATTCACAACTTAAAGTCTGCTCACAGTTTTAGTTGTGATGAATATGATGGATGTCCAG
>NW_017731981.1:341963-364234 GCF_001890085.2 Hipposideros armiger
TTGCTACTCTATAACTGTAATTTTGCTACTGTTATGAATCGTAATATAAATATCTTTTTGTTTTCCGATGGTCTTAGGCGACGCCCCTGTGAAAGGGTCGTTCGACCCCCAAAGGGGTCGCGACCCACAGGTTGAGAACCGCTGCCTAAGGGGTCCCATTGACACCAGGCTTGGCCATGGGACTTGCTTTGGCCAATGGGAAGTGAGAAGTGATATACACCATGTCTAAACAGAAGTTTTAGGAGCCAATGCATGAATCGATTTTTTGTTTATTTTTCTCTGCCACAAAAACAGGCACCATTAAAAGTGTTTCTTTTGCCAGGATCGTAGAATGAAGGAACCGTCTGTGGCCAACCCAAAGCTAAAATAAAAAATGCGAAATACATTTTTGGTCTAGTAAAACAGTAGTTCTCAAAGCATTGTTTATTGAACCTAAGACCCTTTCAGAGTTATAACTATTAATACTAAGCGTGCTTTTCACTGTTGACATTGCACTATGGGTTCAAAAGCAATGGTGGGGAAAATTGCTGGTGCCTTCGGAAAAATCTGTGCAGTTACTTCTAACTGCTCTTCATCACCACATCTTTATAGTAAACAAAAAAAGTTTTACTTAAGAATGTTCCTGATGAAGCAGTAAAAGTTATTAAATTGAAAAAGTCTTGCCCTGGGTATGCATCGTTTTACACATCTTGGTGATGGAACAGGAAGTATTCATGAAGCACTTCTGCCTGCTGCAGCATGATGGTGTCGCAGGGAAAAAGCACTTGTGCGCCTGAGTAATGAGCTAGCCTAACCTCGTTATATGGACTATCATTTTCACTGGAAACAATGATTCAATGGGGTTATTCTGATAGGAGCATTTGACAGACATTTGCTCAAATGAACAAAGTGAGCCTTTACTTCAAGGGAAACAACTGGCAACATTTATTGCCAATATAAAATAATCAGATTTCAAGTGAAAATCAGAATTATGGAAAATTATCAGACAATGTGAACTCAACAGCTTCCCAGTATTTACGCTTTTTGATGAGCTTAGTAGTGATGATGGATATAATTTTTTTTTAAAAAATTGATGTTATACATAATGAAATGCTGTCATTTGGGAGATCAGCCTAAGTCAGCGGACCAATATTTATGATTGATTTGGTGAATAATGTTACAAAATTATGCATCGATGAAAGATTTATATTGCCAGGCCGATGGATTTTAATGTAAGAGTACGGAAAGTTAATTGATTAGGTTTAAGATCCTGCACTTCAATGAACCTTTAAGACACGATCACTTGTTGAGTTTTGATATAGAATCAGAGAATATTCACAGCTATTTGAAAAAGCTATATATTTCTCTTGTTTCAGCTACAGGCATACCTCACTTTATTGTGCTTTGCTATACTGTACTCCACAGATGTTGCTATTTTTACAAAGTGAAGGCAAAACTCTCCAGCAAAAAAAATTTACAGCTCCGTTTATTATGATACTAACTTTATTGCGGTGGTCTGGAACCGAACCCGCAGTGTATCGGAGGTATGCCTATACATATCTGTGAGTTTGGATTTTCTTCATATATTTCAACTAAAAGATTGTATTGTAGCAGATTGGATAGAGAAGCAGATATGGTCATCTAATGTCTTCTATTAAGGCAGATCTTAAAGAGATGTGTAAAAATATAAAACACTTCTTAGAATTTTATTGTTTTGTTTTTTGGAAAATGTAATTTACTTTAAAATAATTTGTTAACATGTAGTTGGTTTATTTTTAAAATGAAATAAACATTTTAAAGATTCTTTATTTTAATTTCTAATATAGTAAATATAGGTAGAGTTCTATAAACAGAAGTTCTTGGAGATCCTCAATTTTTAAGAGTATAAAGGGGTGATAAGCCCCAAATTTTTAAGAATCGCTGTTGTAAACTATTGGGATTTTTAGGATTGTGTGTTATCATACCATAACCTAAAGAAAGGTGACATGTTGACAGTGGAGCTAAGTCAGTCTTCTTGAGAAGTACAAGTTGGCACAATTTGTTGAGCCTCTATTTTGTTACTATGGCTTTTTTTTTTTTTTTGTGAGGCCATCGAATAGGCCTTGAGGCTGCTGGGAAAGAGGTTGACTGACTTTCAAGGAATGGGTTAGCTTGTCTCACATGATTCCACATGATTCCGAAAGTCTCCTCCACAACCAGGACTTTTTGGTGAGCCTTTGCATAGGACAGAAACATTTTCGTACCTGGTCAAAGAGGTCCGTCCATGTAGCTCTTCCTTCAGTTATTATCCGTACCTTTTTTTTTTTTTGAGGAAATCTAGCTATATGATTATTCTCCTTTCTAAAATGGGTATGAACCTCACTCTGTTCCCTTTCTTGATGATGTGGACCGTGAGGTGTACTGCCCAGTGGGGGGATTTCTCTTTTTAACTTATGAGCTATTCCAGGCGGGGCAGTATGGTTGAAAGAATCAGTTTCTGTGTGATACCAGCTTGTAATACAGAGTCCTGTGTAATTCAGGCTCATATTTTCTCCTCCTCAGTTGGTCATGGAGAAGCCCCTGTGTAGTGATAGGCCCTGTGTGAGGAAGACATAGCAGTGTGTTAGGAGCAGGGGTGCTGAAAACGGGAGCCTTCCTCTCTCGCTTCCCAACCGGCCTGAATCCACTTGATGATGTGGTTTTTCTGTCACATCAGCTTTGATTTGGTGGGGCAGATGATGATAAATCCTAATGAGCAGCTCAAGTTTTATGGTTACCTGTAGCTAGATGTTCATTCTCTGCCAAACAGAAGGTACTGGAATTATTTCCAGAAGAGAATCTTGGTGTGATAAAGAAGCTATCACTTGCCCTGAAAACTCTTAGGGGTCTTTGCTGTGATTCTCGTAGAGGAGTTTGCCAGTGGCTTCTTATGGCATTGATCTGTTGGTTGACACTTTGAGCTTCATTGCAATCAGAGGGTCATTATGGTCAAATGGCAGAGGTAACTTGTACTGCAGCTTGGATTGGAAGAGAATTTTTCTTTCTGTGGGCCACACTTAAACTGATGGATTTCAGATCACTCAGTAAATTGAGCAGCACACCCAAATTGGCATATGTTTCCAGTATCCAAAGCGGCCCAGCAAGCTTTCTGTTTCTTTCTTTGTTGTAGGAGTTACAAGGTGTAGTGATGTGTTTTTCATTTGAAGGGGATGTCTTGACTTGCCACACTCCACTGACTCCTAGAATTTTACAGTGGTGGCTGGAACCTATATCTTCTTGGGATTTAGTCTGTCCTTTGGCCTACTTGTCTTACGAAGTCATCTAGAGTACTGCTGTTTCCTCCTCATAAGGTCTTTCGGCTTGATTTTCTCAGTGTAGGGACCAGTGTGATGTCCAGTGGTGTGGTGAAGTACCTAAGGCCATATGAAAGCTAGATACTTTACTTAGCCTGAGGCAGTGTAGTGACTGTACTGTTCTCCAAGCTAAATGAGAAAACAGCTTACTTCTTGAGTTCTATTTGTAGAGATAGTGAAACCATTTGCCAGAACTATAGCTGCATACCAGGTACTGCGCTAAGGAGATCAGATTCTACCAGTTGTAGTCATTAAGTTTAAAATACTGTCATTCTCTAAGAACGTGTGTTCTACATTAGCCAAATAATTGTGTTACATGAATATTTGCTAGGTATTGCAATCCTTCCATCTTTCAGTTCTTTGACACTTCCCCCAGGAATGCAGTATTTTGTTTGGAGGGAGAGCTCCAGGGTTCTGTGTATCTTACCTTTCCTGATAAAATACTATCCCCACTACTTCACGTATCATGGCATCACTGTGGGATTTTCTCAGTTGATAGTCAGCTGAGACTACCCTTTTCAGCTGTGCATTCAGTACTTGGGGGAAACTAACCCAAGTTCATGGTTACCCTGGTAAGTGGCTGTTGATCATTTGTGGAAAGACAAGAGGAAAGTCACAGTACTTACGATGTAATTGTAGAGTTAAATTGTTGAAGGGTACTTCGCTGTATCTGTATTCTGGAAACTCTGGCCCTGAGAACTTTGAGAGGCTGTAAATTTTCTAGTTTTGGTGCCTTATATCCGTCTGTCAGGCCTCTGTGTATGACATACATAGAATTGTTTATTTGTGTAGATTAGGGATCAGTAACCTTTTCCTGTAGGGGGTCACATATTTAATATTTTAGGCTTTATGTGCTATACAGTGTCTGAAAAAACTACCCAACACAGTCATTGCAGTGCCACAGCAGCCATAGACAATACATAAATTAGTGTCTGTGTTCCCATAAAACTTACAGCAACACAGTGGGTCAAATATGGACTCCAGGTTGTAGTTTCTGTACCTCTGGTACAAATCATACAGGATTGTGGTGGGTTGTTCTAATATGATTTTAGGGACTTTCCAAGATTCTTGCAGATAAACCAGTTTGATAGCCACTAGGTTCCTGTTTCCTGAACCTTGCTTGGTCCCACTTGATGCTATAATTAAGCAGTCAACACAGTCAGACTATGCATTTTGGTCTTGACAGCACTAGAGTAGGGATTGGCAAACTCTAGCCTACTGTAGGCCAAACAGGACCTCTACTTGTTTTTTGTGACCCATAAGCTAAACATGCTTTTAATGTTTTTAAATAATTGAAAAGAAAATCAGAAGAATGATAATATTCCATGACAAGTAAGAATTACATGAAATTCACATTTTCGTGTATAAGGATTTCTTGGAACACAGCCACATTATTTATGCATAGTTTGTGGCTGCTCTCACTGCACAAGAGTTTGGATAGTTGTGACAGAGACCTTAGGACCTTTGAAAAAATTTTCTATCTGGCCTTTTATAGAAAAAAGTTTGCTGATTTCTGCCCTAGAGATTGGAGAATTCTTTTGTCATATTTAGTAACTGCCTTGTTCTTTGTCAGTGCCTTGAGTCAAGAATTGACACCGTGAATGTCAACTTTTATTCGAACTCACCAATGCTGTTAGTAGCAATAGTCATAGTCTACTGTCCTTGTCCTCATGCCCTTCATAGTCTTCTGCTGCTCTCTCTACTTGGTCTCCAATGACAAGTAGACACTTCATTACAGATGACCACAGTTGATAATTTAATTCTGTCGTAGCTTGAATGAACTATCAGAGGCCCATCTTTTTTTTTATTTTTTATTTTTTATTTTTATTGGGTAATTTGGGGGATGGGAACAGTACTGGGGAATTAGGGGAAGGGGAACAGACAAGTTGCTGTCGTTTTGTTCTTCAATCTAGTTGTGGAGGACACTGCTTCACTGGCCCAAGTTGGCACCATCATTGCGCTCTTCCCTGGCGAGGCAGATCAGTCGCCGGCTTCTGGACGGCCGCTCACTGCGGCAGCTGGCCGCTCACGCTGGCTGCTGGCTACACACAGTAGCCCATGGCAACCCACTGCCACAGGGACTGCAGCCTACGCCGTCGCCAGCGACTCACGGCAGCCCAGCTCCAGGTTGAGCTGTTGTTCAGCATCTTAGCTGTAGAGGGCAGTGTCACTGGCCCTCATATGTGGGATCCGAACCGGGGCCCTCTGGCATCCCAAGCGAGTTCTTAACCATCGCGCCACTCGGCCGGCCCATCAGAGGCCCATCTTATATAATTGTGTCTTTACTGCATTCAGACCCAACCATATTAGATAACATTCTCAGATTCTCATTACTTTGAAGGTTTGCTAATTACCTCACAGATTGTAAGAATTTAATGATATAAATATTAGCCAATATTTTATTGAATTTTTACTGTGTGCAAGCACTGAGCTAAGAAGTAAAGTGCTTTGTATAGTGCCTGATGCATAAGTATTCATTAAAAGCTAGCTGATACTTATTTTTAAATTTAGAAATAAATATCTCCCTCCCCTTCATGTACCGTAAAAAACTTTGTTAGCTATGAAAAAATATTAAATCACATTAAATTGGAGTGATTGACATAAATTAATATTTTTTGCCTATAATATCCCTCCTTTTTAAAACTTGTACATAAATACAGCCAATTCTCATTATTCACAGTATTTATGTTTATAAAGTTGCTGTAATCACTGAATTAGCAACGATTGAACTGTTTGCTCCTAGGGGAGAAGCAAGGGTAGGTTCCCGTGAGCCTCTGTCAGAAAGTTTTTTGTCAACTTGTCAATAATAACCTTGTTTGTATGTTCCCGTTTAAAGACACGCTCTTTACTGTGTCTTGGTGATTCGTTAGCATTGCACTATGGCCAACAGCATCATAGCCCTACACTGATGAAGCCTGTCTCCCACACAGTCTCTCCGTCGGGCGCATCACAGCCTCCTTGTGCTTGGGGAGCACTAGACAGCCTTTCGGCACTAGGCTTGGGGCTGTTTTCAATAGTGGAATCACCAGCAAAAAGCACAAAGATGAAAAACAATATGGCACTAAGTGGACCACACAAACGACATTTGTTTGCAATATGAGAGCTGAAACAAGGCAGAGTGCAGCCTTATGTGCATGATAGGCAACTCGGTTTTAAAACTGCTCTGTATGCGTCTGAAGATCACAAAAGCACTATAAGTACTAATTTGGGGTTACATATAAATTTTAGCATGTGGGCGGATTTCACAAATATGAAATCCATGAATAATGACCATTGTATCTTCCTAAATGCCACCGTTTATACCATATTTCCCCATGTATAAGACTCTCCCATGTATAAGATGCACCTTAATTTTGGGGCCCGAAATTTGAAAAAAATGTATTACATAAAGTTATTGAACTCAAGTTTTATTCATCATAAAATTCGTACAACTCCTCATCACTTGTGGGAAATGCAAGTAAAAAAATCTACAACCACTGTATAAGATGCACCCAGTTTTTAGATCCCAAATTTTTCAAAAAAGGGTGCATCTTACACATGGGGAAATACGGTAATTATATATAGATAAATAATTGGTGTCTAGTCATGCCCATTTCCCTCCGATTTCTGGTTTCTCTGTTAACAGTTCTGTCTGTTCACCTTGCTCTTCTTTTGTGCTATTAGGTTTCCCCAAAAGTTTGATGGATCTCAGTTAGTATTGGCAGTTGAAATGTGTCTGCTGCAGTAGTTCTTTCTCCACCAAGCCTCTTTTTTGAGTGGTAGTTTTGGTGTGATGGGTTCTGTGAACTGGGATTAGGTGTAGACCAGCGGATCAACCTCCTCCTTGGCAGGGTGTGTGAGGAATGGCAAAGCGGCATCTTTCTCACTTGTCCAACTGTGGTGTCTTTAAGTACTGCTGGGGAGCAGTGCTTTGGTATGTTTACGTGGTTGGTATTAAGAGCTTGCTTCCTGTCCCCCTTTTCCCTCCCCCCCTTTATTTTCTCTTTGCATTAGAGGTCTGATGTTCTCTCCATCTTGCCGCTCTGCTCTTCTGTCCTCTCAGGCCTGGCTACTCTCATAGGAAGCCTAACCTAGGCAGAAATGCCTACTTTGTAGAGACCAACTCCCTGGCTTTGTCCTAAAGGCAGAAGCAGCCACCACCAGGGTCTCTGTTCACAGAGTGAGAGGAGGAGGCGGTCATCTGTTGAGAATAAGGGGATGCGGCACCCTGGTGAAGTACCTTGATTCCTCCTCCTCGTATTTATTATTCCTTTGATCATAACTTGGAGCTTCTCTAGCGTGTCCTTGGAAAGCCTTTGGTGTCTTACATGTGGTTTCTTTTTTTTTTTTTTTCCTCTGTGGATCAAGTCTTTTCTACTTTCTGTCTGCCTAGAATTCTTTAAAATTTATGATCATCCAATAACGTCTTCTCTTGTTATGCAACAGTGCTGTCGTTTCATTGTAATCTTTTTCCTGCTATTTCAGTGGGACCTTGGGAAAGGAGAAGAGGTAAATATGCTTATTCACTCTGCTGCCTTGAACTGGAACTGACTAATTTGTGACTGATTTTAAAAGGTAGATAAGTTCCCGAGCACCTCTCTCGTTCAACGTGTATGACTTCTTTTGTGTCTTAGAAGAATTACTAAATTGTCTATTTCCCCCCAGTAACAAAGGACATTTTAATTTTCAGTCTCTGCCATAATACTCAAACGCTCCTCTCTGGGCATATGGCCTCTTGTAGAAGAAAACATGCACAGCCACAGTGACGTTTCTGGCCATCACCTTCTGAGTGTATAAGGTTTTACATGTGAGGGGAGTCATCTTTTTTTAAAGAGACAGTATATACTGGAGAATATTTATTCAGTGACTCATGAAAATGGTCAGAAAACTGGTAAAATTGGGTTGTTACCTCTAGTGAAGCATAGCAAAGCAGGGAATCATTTCTGAAAATGATTTAGTAACAGCCTGGGGGAAGAGAGTGAAAGAACACTAGATATTTTTGTTCTTTGCCATCTTATATGGATGTGCAGCAGTTTCAGCATTTTGCTGGAAGGGGAAAAATATTGTACTTCAGTCCCAAACACCTTTACACTTAACACCTTGTAAACCTTGGGATTTTTTTTTGTTGTTGTTGTTGTAATGTCTTCAGGATATTAGGTGAAGGATTTTACTGCCCAAATGTTTTAAACATCAGGACTGTGATGAAAAAATCAAGATGTGTCAGTGTATACAGCTGTAATAAAAACAGTGCTTATGTTGCTGGCTTTCCGGCTTTTTTGGCCTGTGGTCTACATTAAGGCATACACCTACATCGCTGCCTTGCACATGTGTGTATAACAGAAATTTGTGAATCTCATGTGATAGGATTTGCCCTTCATGTGGTGCACTCATATTATCTGTTTATTTAACAAAACAGGCACACCCCACTGGTTTTATTTCATGATTAGTTGTGACCTGCAGTTTGAAAAGCCCGGCTTAGATACTGACCTGTTAGAATAGTGGAAAGATGGAGGGATGTGAATTCATGTAGATGAGGTGGTTCTAGTTTAATGGTCTTGAGTAATGCCCGTTTTTTAATCTTTTTGCAACTGTAAACTGGGAATAATGATACCTTGATAGCTTGATTGTGAGAATTAGAAATAAATGTAAAGTGCCTAGCAGTGCTAGGAATGATGTAGATATTTAATAATTGGAAGGTTTTCATTATCTTTGTTATTTTTACTACCGTATTTCCCCATGTATAAGACACTCCCATGTATAAGACGCACCTTAATTTTGGGGCCCAAAATTTGAAAAAAATAAAATTACATAAAATTATTGAACTCAAGTTTTATTCATCATAAAATTCATACAACTCCTCATCACTGTCAAAACTCCCAACCATTAGGTTGTCCTCATCTGTGTCTGATGACGAATCACTGTCTTCATGTATTGCCTCGTCCTCAGTGGGAAATGCAAGTAAAAAAAAAAACAAAAAAACAACCCACAACCACTATATAAGATGCACCCATTTCTTAGACCCCAAAGTTTTCTAAAAACAGTGCACCTTATACATGGGGAAATACGGTATATGCCACCTGTCATATTAAGTAGGCACTGAGATGCAAGCATTCTTGCTTTTAAGGGGATATGCACCACTTTATCAATATAGAGACATACAGACTTAACTGCCCATCAGGTGAGAAGGATGTAGGTATAGTATTTGAGAGGTAGAGTAGTCTAAAGGTGGAAGTCAGAATTGGGGAATTACAGATGCCTCCTCCCCTTAAGTTTTAAGGAGGAAGGTCTCTCAAACCTCCAGCTAAATAGGGTTTTACTTCAGGGATACATAAGAGATGTAAGGAAAAACAGGAATAATTTTAAACCTGCAAAGCTAGGCATTTCAGAGAATTATAGTAGTGTTTTGACCATAACTGATTGTTTTTATTTTCTGACTTCAAGAATAATTGGCACACCCTGTAGAATAGAACGCTCTTAGGGACTGATTCTCATGTGTCTCACTGCAGTGGTGGTAACACGCGGCTCCAAGTTCAGTGTTCTGCCATCGTAGCTCGTCTGTCTCCCACTAGATCAGGCTCTGTTCTTCTGTGCCTTGTGATTTGTGCTGCAGTGTGACTTTGCTAACTTACGTCAACTTCTTGAGTTTTTGGCTCCTGTTTTTTTGGTTGTAAGCAACAGAAATGGATTCCAGATAACTGAAGCAAAAAAGAGGAAAGATGTGGTATTTCACTGAAGGAAAGAAAAATTGAAGAACAAGATGTAGGTCATAGAAATCAGTGGGCTGAGTTGGCAGAGCTAATATTCAGTTCCAGTTATTTTCTTTTTTTCCCCCTATTTATTTTCCTTTGTAGTTTTTCTCTCTTTACATTCAGATACCCAGGAGAGAGTCTGATTTGCCTCGCTCCAGTTATGTTTCCATCCTTTGGCCAGGGTAGGAGAGGACACTGAAAATCCAACCAAAACTGCAGGAAAACCCATGTAGTTCCTCTGAAGCAAAACTCGAGTGCTGCTCCAGAAGGGAGACTGGCTGCTGGCAGCCCAAAACAGCAGACATCCAATTCTCTCTCCCCCCCCCCCCAACGATTGAACTGTTTGCTCCTAGGGGAGAAGCAAGGGTAGGTTCCCGTGAGCCTCTGTCAGAAAGTTTTTTGTCAACTTGTCAATAATAACCTTGTTTGTATGTTCCCGTTTAAAGACACGCTCTTTACTGTGTCTTGGTNTGTGTGTGTGTGTGTGTGTGTGTGTGTGTGTGTGTGTGTGTGTGTGTGTGTGTGTGTGTGTGTGTGTGTGTGTGTATGGAGGGACGTGTATATTTTTTTCAATCTCCAGAGAGAAGATATGCCTGGTTCTTAATCGTTATCCAGTATAGTGTGTTTACTGGGCACATACCTGGTGTAAAAAGTGAACAGAACTTTGGAGCAGGATGTGAGCAGGGTTTAGGGCATATGTTGTGAGACTGTGAAATAATAGGAGATACCAAGCAAAGGTAATGTCATTGCGAGGATTTCAGATTCATTTATTTTAAGCTGTCCAGTTATACACCTATGATTATATTTACCTTTTAGAAAGTTTACTCCGAAGGCATTACAAAGGTTGGCATGAGGGTGAAGGGCTGTGTGAGCAGACAGAGACACCAAGACCAATAAAGCTATTGGGTTAATTGAAATTCAAAGTTAAAGTCCTCCTCTAATCTGGCCCCACCTGCCTTTCTGATTTAATTTTCTACCGTTTTTCTCCAGCCACACTTCCCTGTTTTGTGAGTCAGACTTGTTCTCATCTCTGAGCCTGTTCACTTGCTTGGAATTCTCTTACCTTTGGTTGTCGGTTGTCACTTGCTTGGATTCTTCTCATTTGTAGCTCAGCTCAATATGTCCTTGCCCCTGTTTCTGGCTATATTCTCTAATCCCATTGCCTCTGTGGCATTTTACTATTATTCTGTCTTATTTTCTTTATCACAGTTATGACAATCTGTCTCCCCCGTCCCCCCTCCTTAACCTGTTCCACTAATAGTGGCAGTTAGGTAGGGTTTGATTGCTAAAGGAAACTTACAGAGCCCAAAATGAGATTGTTGATCGGTCTTTAGTTTATTGCTGGAAAAGGATGCAGTATAGAAACTGCACTGAAATAAGACTATGATGCATCACAACCCAAGGCTGCCGTACAGCAGTGGACCTGAAGAGGCTGAGTGTGAACTCCAGTTGTCCCCCCTCTGTAGGGTCGCGCTGGACATGCTTTCTCTCTCAGATCAGGATCATGGCTGTGTGCAAGGAACACAGGGAGCCAGGGAGCCCACAGTGGAGTCTCAGCTGCGATTTATACCCTACTGGCCACAGAGACATATTTGGTTTATGGTTTGACAATGGATAAGTCAGAATGAGTAAAAGTATTCTTTCCGTTTAGGGTTTTTTTCAGCTTTTAGGTTTGCGATCTAAGTATCTTGGGAGGGATCAGGCACTTTATGCAGTGTTGAGGTCAGGAGGCAGTGAGTGATAAGAAGGAATGGGTATAAGAGTGAGTGCGATTCTGTCCTTGTTCCTTCATCTTTCCTTGACTCCCCTTAAGGGTGTTCGTGACTAGGTGAATAAGGTAGTTTACCTTTTTGTATTGTCACTTAACTGTTAACTATAAAAAGTTTAGTATTTTTCCAAGTAGATGAGGCAATAATAAATAGCTACATTTTTTTGAGTACCTTTTAGTCACCAAATATTGTGTTCTTTTTTTTTAACCTACATGATCCCTGATTTTTGTGAGAACAACCCATGGTGGATAGTTGTATCCTTATTTTAAAGAAATATAGTCCGAGGCTCAAAAGTTAAGTGCTATGCTCAAGGCTGTTCTTAGTAATTATTTGGCAGAGGTAGATTTGGACCGAGATCATGAGGGCTCCGAAACCAGACTTCTCATTGGACCGCATAGTAGAAGTAGAAGACGGCAAGAACCGTATAGTGAATGCTTGCTGACATAACCTTTCAACATATGGTAGGAATATATATAAGAAAAACATTCAAAATTTTGCCTCTTAAGACATCTTGCTGATCCCACATTAGCCGTAATTTCTGGGAGTTCTGTCTTGTCCTTTTCTCTCTGTTTTCCTTTGTACTTAAACTATTTAGAACTCGCTCATCTCTTTTCTTTGGATTCACTTCAAATAGTCAAATAGATATGTTGAAATGGAGACCTCTGATTTACTAAGTAGGTTCTTGTTATATTCTCTGAAATGTAGTTTCCTATTGCTATTGTGTCACTGACCTCACAGTAAGTACCAGTAATTTAACTCATTTCACAGTACATCTAAATCCCAAATATTGTAGCCTTTTCTTTTTAAAACATTTCTAGATAGTCCTTCTCTGAGGAGCGGTTAGCAATTACTTTAATCTATGGGTCTCTATTTTTGCTTTTCTTTCAGGTAATTACTTTTTAACTTTATTGTTTTGAACATTTTATATGGCTCAAATTTTAAACTGTATAAAAGTATATACTTTGAAAAATCCTCTGATATCTGCCCTCCTAGCAACTTGGTTCTCCTCCCTGGAGCAACCAGTATTATCATTTTTTCAGGTGTCCTTCTAGAGATTGTATTATTATATTGTAATAATTGTATTGTAATACAATTTTTTGTATTGTATTATAATATTGTATTATATTATTGTATTATTATATTGTATTTGTTTATGTATTATATAAGCAAATATGTAATGTTTCCTCAGCTTTTTTTAATAGCGTACATTTATACACATTGTCTTGCTTTCTTTCCCTCTTCCCCCTTTTAGCCTAAAAATATATTCTGGTGGTGGTGCTTTTGTTAGTACCTGAAGGGTTTCTTCATTCTCTTTTCCTGACTGAATAATATGTCAATATGACCAGGCCCTTACTGATGGACAGTAGGTTAATTTCTTCTGCTAATGCTTTAATAAATATACATGTTATTTTGCATGTATGCAAACACATTTTGAAGGATAAATTCTCCACGGTGAGATTTTTCGCATCAAATCATGTGTGCATTTTCAGGTTGCACTGCCATATTGTCTTCATGGAGGTTGTCGTAGTGGACACACCTCTCAGCAGTGTTTGAGCATAACTCTACAAAGTGTTACAGCACTTTTTATCTTCACCACACTGGTGGGGAAAGCATGCTATCTTATATTTTTTTAAATTTGTGTTTCATTATATATCATATGCAATAACATTAAAAAGCACAAAATATAGTTTGATGGATTTTCACAAATGAATCACATGTGTGTTCTCACTACTGTGTTTGTTGCTTCATTTCCCAGCCCCTGGATGGAAAACCCGTTATCCTGACTTCTGTCATCAATTCATTATTCTCATAGTTTTAAGTCATACAGTAGATGTCCTTATTTATGGGTTCTTTTACTGGGTATTATATCTGAGATTCATCCAGTCTGAATCAGAAGTTCTCAGTGATATCGTAATTTGCTCTTCTCTTATGTGGAGAGAATCTTCATGTTTCAATATTTAATTATTTTTTTAGAAATATAGAAGGAAGATTTATTAAAGTACTAGAAGGGACAGCGGGGCAGAGTCTGCTGGAAACTACTGCACACAGTTTAAATTTTTATGAGCATCTTTTTGTGTTTCAGATTAAAATATTGTATTTTCTGTAAGGTGTTTATTTCTTATATCCATGAGTGGAGGATCATTTTCTTAAGGATCTCTTTGTATATAAAGAGAGTGAATTCTTTATCTAGAATATGAGTTATAACTATTTTCTACAGTTAGTTATGCCTTTTGATTTTGCATATGATGGTTCCTGCATTAAGATTTTAAAAATTATATAATCTAGTTAATTTTATGGGCATTAAATTTCCCGCATTATGTTATTTACTTGTTTTCCTCAATAGACCTACTGTCTTTTGAGTATCACATAACTTTTAATAACCATAACTTAATGTCAATAAAGATGAAAGCGCAATAAAAAAATGAAAAGTGATAATGCTGAAAGTGAAATTTGAATCAAATGTAAGTGGAGTTCTAAAAGAATAGCATGTTCCCACTGCCACTGTTCAGGAGACTCTAGATGGGCAGCTGAGGGAGTTAATGAGGGCCAACTTATGGACAGATGAGGACCGTCCGTGGCTGTGATGGAAAGGATGATGTCCCAGCGGTAGTGACTCTGGCAAAAACATTTTACACTAATGAAGCTTTCTCAGAGGTGTTTCATGACATTGAAAGTACAAGGAATAAAATGTTAGAAGCTGGTCCCGACTAAGAAAGTTTACAATTCCCCAATATGCTCACTATGTATTATAAGTTCTACCATGATAAGGAGACAAGTGCTGTTCAAAATATTGAATAAATTATTTACAAAGTTTTTAATTAAGTTATTTATTACCTTTAGGTCATAATGGTTCTAATTTCTTAAATTACAGTGTACTAAATGAACATTTTACTGTGTTTTTATTTTCTTATATATTTATAACTGACAGTTTTTAATGTTTTGATCATTTTAAAGGTCATGGAACAGTTTCCACTGATTAAGGTCACTTTGCTTGGTTTCATCTCACATGGTCATGTTTGTGGTCAGATCTTACTATACAGAATGAGGACTGCCTGTACATGTTTAAACAAACAAACAAAAAAACTCAACCCTTTAAATCGACCTAAGTGTCAGAAAGGAATCCCTTCAGTGTCTTTTCTGACCTTGGAGTCCGTTGTAGGTAAATAGAACTGTAGAACTCCAACTGTGGTTTGTTTTTCTTGTACTTAGGACTTGAGTTCCTGGAGCTGCCTTGGATCCCATTTCTTACTAAATTGCCAAATACAGATACTGATTGTCTCATGAGCTATATGAAGACGAGTATGTAAGATCATGAAAGACAACAATTATTTGGTGTATTTCTTGAGCACCTACCACATATTCTTGGCACTGTGTTAGGTACTGAGGAATAATTAACATTAGCTTCTCTCCGCCCACCCTCCCCCTTTTTTTTCCTCAGTCTTCTAAAGGTAGGCAGACTAATGGAGTTATGTGGAAATATAGAAGAATTAGAGTTCATGATACAGAGAGTTTCAGATAATTTCAAACATTTTACAAGTGTTGCTCAGTTCTTTGCTATGTTCTATTATATAATGTTGGAGATACCACAAAAGGGTGGTTCTAGTTTTCAAGGAAATTGGTGGGAACTCTATATACAAGCTGAGCCTCTTTATATAGGTCAGGTGGCAGATGTTCAGTACATGCCATAACATATTTTTAATGTCAAACATTGTAGAAATAATTATACTTGGACAGCAAGTCCTATACTGATTGTTATCTGTCTATGGCAGATTAATCTTTAAAACAAATAGCCTGATTTTGGATTGTGAATGCATTTTTTGAGTAGAGTAGTTTAACTTTCCAACTTGCGTGTTGTAAGTTATTGTTGAAGCTATTATAGATTGAGCCTCCTGGTGCAGTGTTCTTATTCCTAAACATGTACCTAAATTGTTAAATATGTATTTAATATTATGCATAGTCATTTAAAGAGGATTTGGTTTTGACTTCATTTCTCTGTAAAAGCTTGACCTACTACTGTGCCCTCCTTTTTTCAGCGATGAAATCAAAGATATTGATACTAATTATTTACTGAACACATTTTCATTCATTACTTTTGGAGAGCCTGTGTTAAGAACTCTGAGGGAATGTGAAAATGTCTAGCTGTTGGCCACCATGTAACTTAATGGTTTAATAGGTGAGATAAGTCTTGAGGACAAATAGCTAAACAAATAATACAAGCTGGCAATCATTGTCTTACGGGTGGTACAAGTGAAGTCTTAGGTTTAAAGGAGTAGCAGTTATTTCCAGCTAGGGGAAGGAAAGAAGGCTTCATGGATGCAGTTCAGTTTGATCAGGGGCTTGAAAGATACCGCATGGACATGTGAATAGAAACATGTACCGATTGGAGCAAACACCATTGGGTGAGCCCTGCAGATAGAAAAGCTTCTGTGATGTGTCTTAATTTTATTACACAACTTTGGTAGGTAAATGATGTTTGACAAATGATCGTCAGATCATTAATATTACCAATTTTTGTTCTCAAAAAACCCCCAAAATATACTGTTATGTGAGTTAGCATTGTATAGTGTAGTAGGGTCCTGCCTGGCAGCATAAGCATCCAGGAAACTTGTTAGAAATGCAAATCCTTGGTCCCTTTTCAGCCTTAGTTGGTGAATCAGCAAGTCTAGGGTCGGGACCTAGCGATCTCTGCTTTAACAAATATTTTCTTACTTTGAGAGGACCAGGCATTTATAGTCTGTTACTACTACCTTTTGAAAATAATGCAGTATTTGTATCAGCTTTGTATAATAGAGCTTACTTTTTTTTGTACATGATCATACTCTAGAAGCTATTAATGATTAATCACCCTGTTTTTAACTTATTAAAAAGTCACTGGTCTCCAACTTACTATTTGATTATAAAATCTTTGTCAGTTTGAATGGTGGTTTTTTTTACTTGAAAATTTGAAAATCTAGAAATTGAAGAATTTAGTGAATTATTTTATTTGTCAGTGGTAATTATAAAACAAATCGTTAGCATATCTCCTTGGCACACTGACTGCCCTATTGCCACCTAAAATTTAAAAATGAGTTATTGTAGTCATTGGTAATACCTGTGTGTATAGAAAGGAAACGTGTCCTGATGTAGTTTCTCATTTTTATGAAAACTTTTAATGACACCTGTCAATTTTACATTAAATATTTTTTGAAATTCTAATAATTGATTATTTCTAATGAAATTTTAATAATTGAGGAACTGCTAGACATTTTTATTTTTTCATTTAAATTTTTTTTTTTTTTTTAGCTGAGCCATCCTGCCACCTGTTGGCAGCTCAGCGGCAGCTCAGCTCAGTCCAGGCATCAAACCGCTGTTGCTCAGAGCTCGCACTCTTGAGCGAGTTCTTAACCAACTGAGCCACTCGGCTGTCCCTAGACTTTTTTAAAGTGGCTGCCTTTTACATTCCCACCAACAGTGTGGAGAGATCCAATTTCCTTACATCCTTTACAACCATTATTGTCTTTTTGTTGGTAGCCATTCTAGTGGGTGTAAAGTGGTTATCTTGTGATTTTGATTTGCGTTTCCCCGATGGCTAAGGATGTTGAATGTATTTTCGTGTGCTTACTGGTTATTCTGTATCTTCTTCGGTGGAATATCTCTTCAGATATGTTGTCCATTTTAAAATTGGGTTATTTGCCTTTTTATTATTGAGTTGTAATATTTACCTATTCTAGAACAAATCCCTTTTCATATGTTTTGTAAAGGAATTTTTTTTTCCATTTTGTGGGTTGCTTTTTCACTTTCTTGATGGTATCTTTTGAAGTAAAAAAGTTAACTTTTGATGATGGCAGTTTATTATTATTTTTTCTTGTGTTGCAGGTGCCTTAGGTATCATATGTACGAAAACCATTGTTTAATCCAGAGTTACTTAGGTCTTTGATCAACTTTGAATTAATTTTTATGTGGAGTGAAGCAGGGTTCCAGCTACTATCTTTTGCATGTCTACGTCCAGTTTTTCCAGCACCCATTTATTATAGTGAGAGAGTTGTGTGAATTTTATCATATCTGTGCTTTCTAGATCTTGTTAGTGGTTAAGAGATTTTGAGTTTTACTGACTACTGCCACCCAGTTGTTCACTATAAGCATACATTTACTTAAGTATTAAAGAAAAAGTATTGTGAATAAAGTGCTGTATTCCGTCTGAAGAGTCATATTTTTAGGAGGTCACAGACTGCCGCAGGTTTTGTAATTGATAAGTCACGATTATTTTTTTTAAAGATTCTATTGGGGAATTGGGGGAAGGTGGAACAGACAAGTTGCTGTCCTTTTGTTCTTCAGTCTAGTTGTGGAGGATGTTGCTTCACTGGCCCATGTTGGTATTATCATTGTGCTCTTCCCGGATGAGGCAGTCGCTCGTGAGCTATTGTTCACCATCTTAGCTGTAGAGGCCGCAGAGTCACTGGCCCTCATGTGGGATCTGAACCGGGGCTTTGCTGCTCAGGGCCCCTAGTGCCTGAAGCCAACTCTTTTTTTCTTTTTTTTTAAATTGGGGAATTGGGGGAGGGGAACAGACAAGTTGCTGTCCTTTTTGTTCTTCAGTCTAGTTGTGGAGGACGTTGCTTCACTGGGCCAAGTTGGCACCATCATTGTGCTCTTCCCAGGTGATGCAGATCAGTCACCGGTTTCTGGATGGCCGCTCACGGTGGCTGCTGGCTAAACATGGTAGCCCATGGCAACCCACTGAAGCAGGGGCTGCAGCCTACGCCATCGCCGACCACTCACGGCAACCCAGCTCCAGGTTGAGCTGTTGTTCAGCATCTTAGTTGTGGAGGGCAGTGTCACTGGCCCACATATGTGGGATCCGAACTGGGGCGCTCTGGCGTTCCAAGCCAGTTCTTAACCAATGCACCACTTGGCTGGCCTGATAAGTCACAAATTTTTAAAATGGGAACTAGAACACTTGGAAAAAATGAGAGCCTGGAGGAAGTCCTTCCAGTACCTAAAGATTTTCATTTAGAGCAGAGTTAAGCTTGTTCTGTGTAGCTCTAGAGGCTCTAAGTAGAAGTTACAGGTAGATACATTTCAATCTTAGAGAAGAAAGAACTTTGAAACAATTAGAGCTGTCTTAATAAGTAAAATGGGCACCCTCACATGAAAGCACTTATCTTTGGAGCAGCTCAAGCAGAGGTTGAGTCATTTTGTCATTAGTATTACAGAACAGATTTCTGCATAGAACAAAGGTCGTTGCAGGGTTTCCATTTTCCTCTCCTAATTTGCTTTCACATCTGTGAAGGGTTTTCTCTTCAGGGTTCATTCTTTTCCAGGCTTCTGTCAAGTGGCAGAATGTGAGTGAGGGAAAATGGGAGGTTATTGTCTTGAAGGATTAAATGATAGAAGTATTTCAGTTTTTGATTAGCTAATATTATTATGCATTATCCTGAAAATTGGTCCCATTGCTTGAGCTACATCTTTTCTTTTTGGCTTCTCCAACCTTGATGGAAAACACAGTGAACGATGGGGATGAGGCACTGTGGCAAGAGTGAAACTTAGCAACAACTAGTAATTAAAGTATTAGTCTAACACGGGGGTCGGCAGACTGCGGCTCACGAGCCACATGAGGCTCTTTGGGTACGTTCTGTCTCAAAAGTTTGCCGACCCCTGGTCTAACATCACATTTGTGTATGGTTGTGATTTGTAGATTGAAGGATGTTTACATAAATTGCAGGAAAATGTTATCCTTTCAGAAAAATTTAAATTACCGTTCCTGATTGAGGCAATTATGCTCTTTGTAAATGATGTGTATTCTTTAGAAAAGTATATATTAATAAAAGGACAAAATGTACTAGTGTGTATTTGTACTTTTGTGATAAGTATATGAAACTTGATTGTTATACAAGCTGATTGAGGCAAATAAATTTAAATACCAAACCTTTAGACAGAATAATTTAAGTACCTTTTGGCAATAAGACTCAAAGTATATTGCTCTAAGTAGGATTGGCAACATGAAAAGTTTGATGTCTTTTTTTCCTTTGAAGTGAGATTATAGAATGATCTATAAAATAGGGAAAAAATTTTGAGCTTCGCCTGTTTAATGTTTTAAACATTTATCTTGTTTGCTTAACTTTTTGGAGCTTTCCTTATTTTAAAGATTATTCTAAAAATCTCACTTTGAGTGTAGCCTAGATCTTGGTTGGGAAAAATTGACTTCAATCAAAAGCTTTCTGTGATGTTAGTATGGATGTGCCTCAGTGAGCAGTTGGTATGGATTAAAGTGAAGAAGCTTTCCTTATATAATTGCAACTTTTTAAGGCTTAAATTAAAATTTTAATGTGTGCATTCTTTTATGCTTAAGAAGGTAAAAATATTGCTTTTAGTGTTTATGAGTTTTCCCCTGAAGTTACTATACATTAAAAATTATTGAAGTGTTAAGATTTTCTTTTCCTTTGCTTATTTTCTGAATCGACCACCTAAAGATTGCAGGTGTTTACAGGTGTCTCTGTTCATGACCCAACCAGAAGTTAGCCAGAGTTTTCACTTTTCCTCTTGATTAATGGATATAAGACGTGTTTGTCCAGTAGAGGACAGAATGTGGGGGAAATATTGCACAGTAGGATGTGTTCATCTGCCTGACTTGCTTGTAATGTTTAACAGCCATATTACTCAAATTTAGATAAGAATTCATTGTATTAAAGAGTACCCCATATTCAACTAGAATTAGCTGTATTGTATAACAATGCTATTGGAGTACAAAGATGGAGACAATGTTGATGCTAATTATTTGGTGTTTGTGAATGAGCCTGAAAAGACTGATATCTGACCATCAGTCCTTCCTGAACATATGTGATGATCTGTGCTCTGTTTTGCAGCTATTAGCACTATTTAAAGAACCTGTTGTTCTTTGCAGCTGCCTTATTTAGGTCTGTGAGCCAGAAGCCATTGATCCAAGCGCTCTGCTTTTCCTCAAACTTGACTTTAATAGCTATATGAAAGCTAGCCCAGTAAAATTGAATTTCCAACAATGTGACTTCACTGTTGGTGGACCTGCAGTATTTTAGGTTCTGACATTTCATGTTAGAGATCTTCAAGTACACAAGAGTTCAAATTAGAATGTATGGAACCAAATTTGACATCTGTGTTAGATGCAGGTCTCATGATAATATTAAGGGCTTTGGGTCGGTACTTTGCAGTTTTCAGGGAATGTGCTATTCTCTCCATTCTGTCATCTCACCCTAGCCTGAGTAATAGTCTTATCTGCATTCCAAGATGTTTTGACACAGTCTTATAGTGTCACCACATTTATCTTGTATAACGGTTATGTGTCTGTAATTATAGAAGAGGGGGAAATATTTGAATTGCTGTATAGTAATCTATAGTACCTAATAGAATATATTTCATTTAGTTGACACAATATTATTGAATAACTACATTTGACAGTGCTCAGAAGCAGAAGTTTGGTGAATCTGTCAACATTTACAGATGTACTGTATATCTTATATTAGTAGAATAAAACTTTGCTTATTAATACTACTATAGTTTTTCAATGCACATTATGGTTTTGATCTCACATCAATTAATTGGAATGCTGGGATTGTCCTCATTTCTTCATCTGTGGAATTGGGGATGAGAGGGTGCTTCTTGTATTGTAATGCCTTCAAGCCTTATCTCATTCTAGGTTTCCAGTAATCTATGGCTGTTAATTAGTTGCCTCTTCCATTGATTTTACCTCTTTAGCTAAGAAAAATCTTGTAAAATCTAAAGGTATGTCAGATTATGGAGGCAGCTTTACCAAAAACAGTCTGGCCTTCCTTATACCTCACAACAAACAGGCCCAGTAGGGTTCTAAAAGTTTCATTTCCCATGTGCCAGAGAGACTTGAGTTCAGAGCCAATGATGAAAGATGCTACATTTCCTCTTAGGCCACCAAATTTATGTTAGTCTATACACAAGATCCTTCTTCTAAGTAATTTTAGAATTTAAAGAGAAAGTTAATGCGTGTAACATGCAATCTACACGAATTTAATCTGGTTGAAAAAATTGCCCGTTGTTTAGGGAGGATAATGACTGAAAGAAGGAAGATATGTAAAGTCAAATTGGGACTTTTTCTGGAAGAGGTGGTCTGTGGAAGGGAAGAATGAGATGGACATATATAGGAGGATTGCTCAGTAAAAGGTTTTAATTTTAAACTTTATTATGAAAAATTTCAAGATACATGCAAGAATAATATATCTCATGTTCCTATTGCTTAGCTTCCAACAACTTTCAACGCATAGCCAATGCTTTTCATCTATATCAAGGATTGGCAGAATAAGGCCTGCTATTTATAAAATTTTATTGGAACATACCACACCCATAGTTTAAATTGTCTGTAGGCTGTTTTTGTGTTACAATGGCATATTGAGTAGTTGTGACAGAGACTGTATGGCCCTCAAAGCCTAAAATATTTACTCTCTGGCCCTTTACAGAAAATCTTTGCCAACCTTTGATTT
>NW_017731981.1:364638-386515 GCF_001890085.2 Hipposideros armiger
GAACCGGGGCCCTCTGGCATCCCAAGCCAGCTCTTAACCATCGCGCCACTCGGCCGGCCCAGATTTACCAACTATTGACATTTTTGCACATTTGCTTTATGTTGATGTTAATCATCTCATCATTTTTATCCCATAATTATTTTAGCTGAGCCATTTGAGAATAGTGCACATCATGATCCTTTACCTCTAAATACTTGTATCTCCTAAAAACAAGGATGTTCTGTTACATAACCTCAGTGCAGTAATCAAATTTAGGAATATTTAACATTGATAGACTACTGATACAATACTATTATTTAATACATCCCATATTCTAATTTTGCCAGTTGTCCTAATGATAATGTTAGCAATTGTTTAGCACTAATCTAGGATTCAGCCCAAGACCACACACTGAATAAAACACTGGCATAGTTTCTCAGCCCTCCTTTTTGTTTTATTACGTTGACAATTTTAAAGAAAATTTCTCAGTTTGGATTTATTTGTTTCCTCAGGAACAGATTCTAATTATATTAACTGTCGTTTTTTAAAGGAATGAAAAGGATGGACTCCTATCATAAGAAAAATCTGTAGGAGAGAATTGAAAGAATTCTGGACCAAGAATCAAGAGTGAGTCCTGAATTCTAGTTATACTCATATATGCTGGGCATCATTTCAGATGCTAAGGAACAGTAAAAGAAATTCCTTGAAGTTTAACACTAGTGGGGAAGACAAACAAAATTAGTACATTATAACATATGGGGACCATCTTGTCTCAATTTCGTAACCTAACTTTTATAAAACCAAGAGATAATTGCATTTTAGTACTGCCACCATTCAGGTTCATTGACTGCATACACCAGAAAGCAACTCCAGAAAGTTGGATTTACAGAGAACATTAATTAGCTCAGAAAAACCTGATCAGTCAGGTTCTGAAAAAACGGAACCACAGCAGTTCTATGGGTCAAAAATATCCCTACCCAGTTCCGTACTTCCAGTTATTTGCTGTCCTCCAAGGTCAGTTGCCGTCCTTGGATAGCTCCAGAGAGCGTCTGTGGACGCTCCAGAATCCGCTGCCATGCGGACACATTGTGAGGAATTCTTAGGTCTATGTACGGACTCACTGGCATGTACTTCACCTCCCCCGTTTTTCATGGTCTTTTATTGTGTTATCATGGCTCTTTCCCTCCACTAGGCCTTGGTATTTCATACATTAAATTTCTGGAAGAGAGTTGAGGTACCTCCTCTATAACAGAAAGCCCCTAGGCTGGCTACTAAGCAAACTACCCACAAACCACCATCCCAAAATGCTGCATAAAGTGAATGTAGTTACTATATTCCAATAGGTCTCTCATCAACCTTTATTTAAATAACTAAGAGGGCCATTTTCCTACTCCAGTAACACTAACTGTCTTACGTATAGTGGGCACTCAGTACATAGTAACCAAGTGAATGAAGAACTGTGGTGTTTCACCATATAACATGCAGTTGAGCCTAAAAAGAGAATTTACAAATGGATTCCTTTAAAGTTTTCCTAAAGTCTTTCTCCTTACTCTTTTTCTCCTTCTCCTTTTGTTTATGTGCTTTGTTTTGATCAGTGAAACAGGTGATTATGACAAGTCGCATTTTAATTTTGTCTAGGAATCTACTCATGGCTTTGGATAAAAATCCTGTGGCCAGATTTTTAGTCTTAATTGTAAATGACACTCCCATACTTAAAACATTTTTACCTAAAACTTAATTAAATCTTGTTAAATTACCAAAGATGCCCAGTGATGACGCTGTGTAGAAGGCATGTGCAGTTAATGCTTGTTATCTGCATAAAGGAAATTTATTTCCTGGCCCTGGGTGACCAAGAAAATCAGAAATTTCAATACTTTTTTCTTCTTCTTAATACCATGGAATTAATGAATGCATAAGATAAATGAAAAAAAAAACCCACCACAACGCTCCTTTACTAGCCCTATCCTCAGGAGATAACAACGTTAAGAATTTGTGCTTTGTTTCTTTTGGTGGTTACCATTATACATTTATTTATGTCTTCATCTGTTAGCTTTAGACACAATTTATTATCTTCCTTCAACTTTTAAATAAAATGTCCCTGATAATGTCTTAGTGAAATACATGCTTTGAATAATGCCTTGAGAGAGAAAGTTGTTGTAGACTGCCATACAGAAAACATGAGAATGCAGTAAGAGGTTAATTGTGCAGGGGAAATATTAGTAACTTTTGAAGAAAAGCATTTCTTGCATTTTCCTTTACCCACACACAAAATACTTCTGACATTTCTCATCACCAAATGTGGAAATTTTTTTTCACACCAATTCTCTGCTACCCCAGCTGGGTTTCCTCCAAGTCAGTTCAGTTCTAACGCTATCTACCTGGAAGTTAGCATCAGATCCCCCAAGGTAAGGGGTCAGTTCCACAAGACTGCCCTCATTTCAGACGTCAGTTGCAAGTCCCAGGCTGTCATTTCTGACTGACCGGCTCTAAATCATGGTTCCCACGACCCCCTCTTTGGGTTTGATAATTTTCTAGAATGGCTTACAGAACTCAGGGAACCACTTAACAGTTTATTATAAATCGGTATGATAGAGGATACAGACGAACATCCAGGTGGAAGAGATGTATAAGGCAAAGTGTTGGGGAAGGGTGCAGAGCTTCCATGCCCTGGCTGGGGGCATTATGCCCCGGAGCTCCATGTATTCAGCGAGCCAGAATCTTTCTAAATCCTATACTTTTAAGATTTTTATGGAGGCTTCCTCATGTAGGCGGGTCAGTTCTCAACTCAGTCGTCAGTTCCTCTCCCCTTCCTAGGGGTTGGCGATGGGACTGAGTGGAATTTTCCAAGTTTCTAATGATTGCTTGGTCTTTCGTGACCAGCCCTCTCCCTGAAGTTACCCAAGAGCCCACCAAGAGTCACCTCAGTAGAACAAAAGACACTCTTCTATCACCCAGCAAATTCCAAGAAATATAGGAGCTCTGTCATAAACCAGCGTCAAAGACCAAATGTTAGAACAAAAGATATTCTTAGTACTCTTATTGTTAGGAAATTACAAAGGTTTTAGGAGCTCTGAGCCAGGAACTGGAGGCAGAGATATGTATTATTTAACAGCAGCAAATGGATCAAATTGACCAGTAGGGTCATTCTAGATATACTATGAATGAATTTTCTCTGTGTCCTCCTTGTAGACTTAACCTCAGTCTAGGAATACATATCCAAGTATAGTTGGACTTCTAGGAGATCCAGCTAGACTATTCTTTCTCTCTTTACAGTGTAAAGTTCATGGTTGTTAAATAGGCTGTGAAGGAATGAATGAAAGTTCAAGAAAACTTGAGAGTTTGAAGAGATCAAGTGATTTTGAAAGAACAGCTATAATTACCTGAAATGGAACCAGTTTCTTAGAATGTGGCTCAACAGTAGTCATGGCTTGAGCATTCTACAACTATGTCATGAATTTCTTGCCAAGAACAGTGGATAAAAATAAGTAAAGAAAAGAAAGTCAAAATATGTGCTATTAAGAGACGTATAGCCATTGGCCCTAGACTCCTGGTTTCTAACTGCTTACTCTACCTTTCACAGTATGAAAAATAGCAAATTGATGGGGTCATAATATTCAGTGTTTCTTGGTTGACGTTCACCTTATACTGAACCCATTCTGCTCTTCAGTACTGCTTGTCTGCCCTTCGAATGAAATTGCCAGTTTTACTTTCTATTTCTTCCAATCAGTGACATGGAAATAAAGTGGAGTGTATTAAAGCTCCAAGTGGGATTTGCTGACTTATTTCAAACTAGAAAATTAGTCACTACTAGTGGCATTTGTAGTTAGACTGAATCAAACTGTTAACTTCTTTTACTACACTGGAGAAGGTGCGTATTAATAGAATTTATAGAGCACATTAAATTGCCCCGGGTAGCAAACATCAGGGAGAACTGAGAGTTCACACTGCCTATAAGGAAGGAAGTTCCTGGGATGGGAAACTGCAAGTTATTTCCCGTTAATGTTTTAAAATTATTTTGATGTTATATCTAAAAGGAAAATAATTTCAGACTACGCTGATATTTAGTAATCTACATGACATTCAAAACCAAAATAAAGGTACTCTTCTAAAATACTGTATAGTTATGGGGAAGGCTTAATGGAAGCCGTATTAAATTTACCCAACATTTGCTATCACTGACAGTATCCTTCCCAGGGATTCAGTTTTGCTGTTTTATGCAATAGTTTCATTGCTTCTCAGCTACCATTTGGAAGTCAGGCATAGGAATATTAGACTGGTATTTCTTTAAAACATGGACATTTGATTAATCCAATACCCATTATAGATGATTGGTTGTGATGTTTAAAATGGGTATTATTTCTTAGAGGTCAAAAATCTTCAAGCACCACTCCTGCTTTCCTCTTTAGTAATCGTCTTTTTTCCCTCTTACTTTATATCCAATATTTAATCCAGAAATGATACCTTATTTTCAGAATGCTAATAGCAGTCTGTTTAAAAACAGTTACATTTTTGTTTTTGTAAAATAAACTGCGTAACATTCATTAAAACACAAAGTAAAACATTCTAGACCTTTAGATTCAGTGTACTGATTGCTAGTTTATTTTGGCAAATCTGTGGTTTTATTAAAGGACATCACAGTGTCCCATCACAAGCAAAATCTAGTAAAATAACAATGGCTACCATTAATTTCTTTTTATATCTCAGGTACTATCACATACTCAATAGGTATTATCTTATTTAATTCTCATAACAGCAAAAATGTCTCTGTGGGTAGATAGTGTTAAAATCCTCACTTTACAGATGCGGAAACAGGTTTAGAGTAACCAGCCTAATGTTTCCTGCTTAGTGAGTGGCAGGGTCACAGTGTTCTTACAGTCCTGTTCTCATTCTTTGTGTAGTTTTTGGTAAAGCATGGGTGAAGGAATGGAAGGCAAGGGAAAGATTAATACGTGAATGCACTAGTATAATTGAAAAATTGTAAAGAACTAGACACTTGTTTCTGGAAGTTGTATTCTGTAAGATTGACAGATGATACAGCCTGACATAGATTATTAAATGCATGTGGAAGGAGAAGGGAATTTGGTGTGATTAGAGGAGAGCAAGGATGTAAATATTCAGATTATTAGGACAGGGGAAATCAAGAAAAAAGTGCTTGGAACTCTGAGGTAGGGATATAATTTCATAGTAGCCACCAGTAAACCTAGAATATCTGAAAAAGCATAGGCAACATTGTGATAGTAATCATGTGTGGTACATCCATATTCTTTCAGATTTTATTTCCTTTAGTGTTAGACAAATTTGCTGTACTGGCATTCTATCTTCCCAAGATCATGGGGTCAGAAATGGATGATGAAAGGGGTCCTTACTTATTGTAAGCTGTCAGATTTCTTGGAGTAGTCTCCATTTTTTGTCTATAGAACAATGAAGGAAAAATAGCAAAAAAGAGCAAAATCTCTTAAAACTTTCTCAGTGAACTACAAGCTGTTCATTCTTATGCCGTCTTCCTTTGCCTTGCCAATTCCTCTACTCTGGCCTATATTAATCATCGGGCTCCAAATCAAGCCACATATCCTAAAAGAGCAAAAGTGAGGAAATGCCTTTTGGCATAACTATTACTTTAAAAAATCTGCACCTGCATTTGTAGCATAGTAATACTGCATTAAAATGCTTTTAAAATGTTTAGAATGTGTTTGGGTTATACAACATTTTAGAATTAAGTGTGGTTGTTAAAGAATTGTTCATAGTTGTTAGTCTTTACTTTTTGAACGAAAATTATACTTTCTGTGTTCTGAACTTCATATATGGTTTGTATTTGTCTTTGTTCTTCCTGAAATTGATTTTATGAAGGAGTGAAAAGCAACCCAACAATTTTATTGTCATTGATTTTTTTTTAGTACCTGTGAAGATAAGGTCTTCATTTTAACCACTAGCCTTTTTGTGAGAGGGGTATATTTTGCCATATTTTCCATGCTTTGTTCTAGGCATCTAGCCTTACAAAGCTGAATAAGGCATGTTTCAAGATTCGTATCTTTTAAGGGAGACAGGCATATAAAATGAATACCTGCAATGGTGGTAGAGCTTAGGTAGAATTTGGATGACCTAAAATGTAGCTAGAGGATACAGCATATCCAAAGTCATTAGAGTATTATGGGGGGCGTTGGAGGACTAAACACCTCTGAGGTTAACACCCTACAGATAGAAGGTAATGATGTTTGGTGATTGATTGGTTAGCTCTAGGAAATGAAGGAGACGAAAGAGCCATTATTTGTAGTTTGGGTGATTAGGAGGATGGAGCCATACACAGATAGAGAATATAGGAAGAGGAACAAATTTGGAGGGGGCGATGAATTAAATGTATAGTAAGTTTGAAAATGCTTTGGGGACGTCTGTGGGGATATGGAGGAGGAAGAAACTTGCTTCTACCCTCAGGATTCTCTCAGCTGTTATAAATCTACAGACAGATTAACAAGAGAAAATAACTAAATCTCATTATATACAAAGCCTGACAATTAAAGTTCGTGAACTTGTTGCAATGATATTGCTAACCTTTTTTGATGTTGGAGGAACTATTCATTATGAATTTGTACCAGCTGGACAGTTAACCAAGTTTACTGTTTGGAAGTGCTGAAAAGGCTGCATGAAAAAGTTAGACGAAAACAACCTGAACTTTTCACCAACAATTCATGGCTCTTGCATCACGACAATGCACCAGTTCACACGGCACTATGAGGGAGTTTTTAGCCAGTAAACAAATAACTGTATTGGAACACACTCCCTATTCACCTGACCTGGCCCCCAATGAATTTTTTCTTTACCCGAAGATAAAGGAAATAGTGAAAGGAAGACATTTTGATGACATTCAGGACATCAAGGGTTAATATGACAACAGCTCTGATGGCCATTCCAGAAAAAGAGTTCCATAATTGCTTTGAAGGGTGGACTGAGTGCTGGCGTTAGTGTATAGCTTCCCAAGGGGAGTATTTTGAAGGAAGGTGACTGTAGTGATGATAGTCAGCAATGAGGCATGTAGCACATTTTTTAGGATGAGTTCGTGAACTTAACTGTCAATATTTGTATGTATGCATGGGAACCCCACATACATGAAAGAATCGGAGACCACTTATACATGAAAGGTTCAAACACAGAATGGGAAGATGAGGCATCTGTGGCATTCTGAGCTAAGGAATGAGTTACGGTACCTGGGGCTTGAGAGGGGAGGACAGTCGTTGCAGGACGATATGAAGAGCCAGATATTCAGTAATTAGTCATTTGCCATGCCATATAGAAAGGTTAAAAAAAAAAGTTATATCTGGTGATAACTCATTATGGGCAAGGCCCCCAATTTAACCCTCCCTTGCGCACAGCTGATCTCACATTCATTGCACACAAAGGTGCCGGTATGAAATCCGTCCTTACTGTGCTAAGTCACAAACATGACTGGTGATAGGTTATGGTAGAGGGGGAAGATACGGAAGCGATGAGTCACGATACTTAATTGTTAGATATTTGAAAATTTGTGTGCAATGAATCTCTGAGATCCATTGCGCCCGACGGAGGGTTAAATTCTTTAAGGGAGAGGTAAAAGTTTCTTATGAGCCTGCAGGGTCTTGATTGCCTTCAGCTCAAAATAATTCACATGCCAAAGTGGCACGTTTTAGGGAGGCCTGTTCTGAACCCTCGCAGGGAGAAAAATATCCAGTTGGCTTCAAGTAACTGAGAACGCTATTTTAAACAAATCAAAGAAATCGAGAGGCAGGAAGTTGCTGTTTTTTTATTCCATTTTCCTTAGTGTGAGGAATTCCATCAGGCTTATTGCCTCAGTTGAAAAATGGCGGCTGCTGCAGGAGGCATCGGAGGAATTGCTGCATCTGTTCTCTGCTTTCAGGAATGCAAAAGCTTCCCATCCTCTTCCTCTGCCATGAGATCTCCCACCCCCCCATTTCTGCTTAGATCTTTTAGCCAGACTGTTTAGGGCTACCTTTAGCTGTAAGAAAGGATGAGAAAGTATTTATCTGGACATGTTGCTGCCTTGAACAAAATTGGGATTACATTAGCAAGGAGGCTGAAGGCAACTAACAGTTACATAAATGAATAACTAGCCAGTGACACAATAAAGAAACCCAGTATTGCCTCTTTCACTTAAAAATTTTTTTTTTTTAATTGGGGAATTGGGGGAAGGGGAACAGACAAGTTGCTGTCCTTTTGTTCTTCAGTCTAGTTGTGGAGGATGTTGCTTCACTGGCCCAAGTTGGCACCATCATTGCGCTCTTCCTGGGTGAGGCAGATCAGTCGCCGGCTTCTGGACGGCCGCTCACTGCAGCTGCTGGCCGCTCATGCTGGCTGCTGGCTACACACGGTAGCCCACCTGCCATCACCAGCGACTTCACGGCAGCCCAGCTCCAGGTTGAGTTGTTGTTCAGCATCTTAGCTGTGGAGGGCAGTGTCACGGGCCCTCATATGTGGGATCCGAACCGGGGCCCTCTGGCGTCCCAAGCCAGCTCTTAACCATTGTGCCACTTGGCCGGCCCTAATTTTTTTTTTAAAGTCAAATTTTGGATAATCAAGTGCTATTCAATTATAAATTGTAAGATGCATGGCTGTTACAAATAATTAGGGCTTTAGACTTTGTCAGAACTGCAGGGGAAGGAGATTGAGGAGTGTGAACGGTGGGATTCAAAGGGCCATAGATAGTGTAGGTTGATATTTAGGGAGAAGAACTGACAAAATTTAGTGTTGATATGGCTGACAAAAGAGACAGGGAAGAGTCAGGGGTGACTTTCAGGTTTTTGACTTCGGTAATGAATATTAAGCCGTAAGCAGCACAGTATTTGCTACAATAATGGCTCTACTGCTTTTGTGCCTTCCAAGACTTTTTGGTGAACTTCCAAAAGTAGGAGGATCATGCATTCTATTCCAGGCTCTCATATGAATACTGATTATGTAAATTAAATAAATTTAACCTAACTCTCATGAGATGGAGTCCCTGATTTCTGTATGTATCAGTTTTCTAAAACAATTAAATCTACGTAGTATTTTAAGAACTAGTTAGTTGTATGAAACACTCTACGTCAAAGTACTTGGAACCTGGATAAGGGGGTGTATAGTAAAAATGTAGTATTTTTTGGCTGGTAGATTTATATACACTGTCCTTTGGTTGGTGAGCATCATCCTTACTGTACTGACTCCATCCTACCTGTGACAGCAAGAGAAGATAGATATAAATGTCTTCCTCCTAAGTAAAGTGATCCTTTCATTAAAAATTCTTTGTCATGTTGGAATAAGAAAACTCTTTGAAAACAAAGGCTTTGAAGAGAGACTCAGGAGACCTAAAGGAGGAGAGTGTTTAAGAATGTAACCTGGCATCTGGTGGCCACTTCTCTGCCCTTTATCAGCTGTTGATTTGGGTTTAGGAACTTCTTTGAGCCTCATTTAACTTGTTTTTGAAAGAGACTGTAATACGTACTGTACGAACTTGTGAGATTTAAATGATACTGGATGCACAAGCAATACAGAGTTTGATAGTCATTTTGTTACTTCTGGTAAGAATATTTAACCTGTGGGCCTCAATTTTTTTATGTACTAGACTCCTTTTCTTTTACTTTGTTTAGCTTTCATATCAAAAGAGGTTTTCTGTGCGACTTATATTTTGTAGCTTGTTAGTTTGGTTTTATGTCTGTGTTGCCTTATTTCTCAGAAGTCAGGAGATACACTTTCTTTTTTCCTTTGAGTACCTGGTTTTTTGTGATCCTAATTCTTATTTTTTAAAAGGCTTCAAAGGGTATCAGAGGACAACCCATTAAACCTAGTCATTGTTATAGGAAAACCAGTCTCATAGACGCTTGAATTATAAGCCCAAGACCACTGGCATCCCAGAGGCAGAGTAGGGATGAGAGGACCCAGGTGTGTTGTGAGGAAAGGGTTCACCAAACCTTTTGTCCTCCTGTGGATAAATTACATTGGCCTAATGTTAAGCTGTGTTTCATCTGCTACACAAAGGTGTAATGTTACAATATTACCAGCCAACATGGGGCATGGTAAAATGGCCCCTGACTTGTGAACTGTATCTGGAATAGGAGTGAATACCTGGCGGGAAGGTATGGTGCTTTCTTCTAACTGAGCGTATCCGTTGATGGGTTGGGCCCCCTGGAAGCTATGCCCATGAGATATACAAGATGATACTGATTACTTTGTGGAGTTTGGGATTCCTAAGCCAGGGTAGCTCCACACCCTTCTGTGAGCTCTTGCCTACTTGTACCTGAGCAGTCATGTGGCGGTGGTAGGCGGGAGATGTACAAAGACAGTAGCTCTGAATTGCGTGCTGTGCTGACCAGTCTGGCCTGATGCTACCCTGATAGCCTTTCCTGTCCCATAGCCTTCTGAGTAAACAGGCTACAGACAGGTGTGTCCTACTTAAAATTTTCAAGTTCCTCCTACTTGAGTCTGACTCATCGGAGTACTTTTCATCTGATTGATTAACCTGGACTTGAGATCGAGAGGCCAGTGAACAGTCACACACAGTAGATTTTTCATCCTCTTTGTGGGAAAGATATTTTCCAGGTTACTTCCTCTCTTCTAAGGAAGAGGTAAGATTTTGTTGCCACTCCCCTACCTCCACAATTCCCCCATCCGTCAATCTCATTTAGTGCTCCTTGGAGTCCAGAATTATGTTTTAGGTATGATAGAAGTATAAGTTATAAAGATACTCTTGTTTTTTTCAGGGATTTACAGTTGAGGTATTGAAGAAAGCTCAGCCAGTCTGTGTTCTAGCTTTGTGTGTTGTCACCAACTAGGCTCACTTGTCTCTTTATTTTTGCTCTACCAAAGAATACTGAACACAGTGGGAAAAAACAAACAAGACCAGAGGTTCTTACACACATGAGGAAGTGTTGGTGTGTATCCACATTAGCGTTTGGGTACTTTTACCTAGCTAGGTATTTAAGGTAATCCTGGCAGTAGATATATGCAGTGCTAGGCATAACGAAGCGTGTGCTGGGTATTTCACAGCCGAGACTGTTGTCTAAACTGTAGTAGGACTTAAGTGGCCAGACATTTCATTTCAGTATTGTTTTTCTGTTTTTCAGTATCCTGTGTCTTGAAAAAGTTTGATGCTTTTTTATATTAACTTTTAAGAATATTTGTATGAAAAATAATTTGACCAGGCTCTGGGCGACAATTATGAAAGTTTCTCTTATTCAGCATATCTTCTCTTTTGCATTTGATAACTTTTCTGATGGCGTCTATAATATTAAAATGCTAAATTGTTAAATAAACCTGCTGTTTATAATGGCTAATATCTATCCTAGGAATTATAGCTTTATAATACACAGGACATATAGGATATAGGCAAAAGCAGATACTTCAACAAAAACATTGGCGTAATTGAAACATAAATGACCTATTTTATGAACGGGGAGGTTCTAGGTACAGTTTCCAACACTAAGCTATCTGATAACAAAGATAAGGCACATCTTCATACACTATTGCCTGCGAATAGAACACGAAATGTACATACAGTAGCTTCCTGCCAGCTCTCGTTGGAAGTACAAACCAGCTCTGACCATTCTTACTACTGCGACGTGGGGCACCAACTCCCCTCTCCCCCCACGCTCCTGAGTCCCCTCGTCTTGCTCAGACGGATCTTTTCTTTTTCTTCCACAGCACTTATCATCTTATATGTACTACCTAATTTTAAATTCTGGAACATATGCTCTGTGAGGGCAAGGGTCTTTATTTACTGCTGTATTTTAGTAAATTTTGTTTCACTGTTGGTAAAAGGCTAGTTTTTGATATTAACAGTACCTAGTAGACAGGTTAATATTTTCTTCCCTTTCTCCCCCTATCTCTCTTCTTCCTCTCCTTTCTCCTCACAGTTCTGTTGTCTATTGCAGGATAAACCTTAAAGTCAGTTAAAAAAAAAAAAGCTACCTTTTAACTTGGCTTAGAGATAAAAATAGGTCTTAAATTGCATTGCTTCCTGGTCTCTTGAAGAGCCTGGACTCTCTGCTTGCGTTGTCTTGAGTAAGGGGTGCATTGCTCATGGAGAGAGCTCACTGATAGCAGGCAGGTCCTGTGTTGTCGATGGAATCTTTGGTTGCCTTGATATTAGAGAACTGGGAAAAGATAAAATTATCTTTTTAAATGTAATTTTGTCTGTAGTTTTATGAATTTGTTTTAAAAACTGATTACAACTACACAACTTACCGGTTTCTTTCCCAGATTTATCTGCAAATTATATTATGATTTAGGATTATTAGAAAAATGTGAAGGCATCTTTTGCAGTAACTCCTTAGTTTACATTATAGAAGTGATTTTTGGTGTCCAGTTGTCATTAACAATGTCAGAAAGCTAAAATATAAGCTTGTTTTCTCTTAATTTAAAATATGTAAAATAACTATTTCTTCTCACCCACTACTCAGTGAACATTGGTTAGTTTTGGGAAAACTTACGGCCAATGTTATGTGTTGCTTCCATTTGCTGTGGCCAAGAGGGTTCATTTTCAGGACCACTCAGTTGTTTCTATGCCTTCATTGTTCTGAAATTTTTCTTTTTCAGTCTTATATTATTGTCCTTAACCCTTTTGTGCCCTTTAAAGCTATATAAGCAGTTATACTTAGCTGATTTTTATTAGTACTAATTCTGTGTGAAACATCTTTAGGGATTTAATAGGATGGGTGCTCTTATTTTTAAGCCATATATATATATTTTTTTAAACAATAAGCTGAACTCTATATACTTGTTGTCAAGGTGTCTAATACTCACACCATCTCTACAGAATATGGTATTATATAATAGCTTAATTTTACAGACTGAGGACTTGGTTATATGGATATGATGTGAAAGAGCTGTTTTTAAACAAAGAGTAGAAATTCTTTATTCTTTCCATTTTACTTCCAGTGTCTTTTAAGTGTCTGAAGATGGCAGAGAAATACTGAAGTTTTCATACTCTTTTCTGATCGAAGTTCATTATATATAGTGCCACATAAGATGTTTGAATGCCTTAGAAAATTTCCTTCCCATATAATGGTTATATAGTTTTAGTGAAGAAGGTGTGAATATTTTTTTTAAACTGAGTTTGTTACTTTATTTGATTTTTAAAAAATATCTTTACCTCATTTAACCTAAAAGCTTCATCCTGGATCTGTTGACTTTTGGGTGGTCTTGGGAATTATTTCATGGCCGACAAAATATTGTCTCTTGTTCTGTTTGTCTTTTTGTGAGTAAAGTTTTATTGGAAGCAGTTCATTTATGTATAGTCTGTGGCTGCTTTGCACCATAATAAAGTCTAGTGGTTGTGAAGGAGGGCATATAGCCTGCAAAACCCAAAACACTTGCTGGCCTTAGTTTGCCAACCCCTAGACCATTGCATAACAATGGCTGAAAAGTAAGATGGATCAGTTGTATTCACACAGTCTCAGTCAGCGCTTTGTTATAATTTGGGTTGTGGGCAGGTAGAGCCAGTAGTGTTTTGTACTGAAGTATTGGGTCGTCGGGAAATTCATGACGCATTTTTGCATTGAAAAACAGAAAAATTAGTCATGACTTTCCCGACGACCCAATAAATAATTACTTAGGAAAGGTTGTCATCTTTCTTTTCATGACCCCTGAAACAGAGTGAGGGTGGGGAGCGTGGCCCCTCTTCCTATGTTTGTGTGTCCTGAGTGAATCAGGCAGATAACACAGCTTGTATTTTGCTGGTTGAAATGTTTCATTTTAAATTTAGTGAAAAAGTTAAATTGAAAGCAATTTGGCAAACCAACATCAGTTGAAAATTTGCCATTTTTTAGAATTATGAATGTAATTTTATTGTATACTTAGGATGAATTATGTTAAAAGACAGGATAGCCCTGATTTCTTAAAGGAGTAGTGTTCTAACAGCCACTTTGATCTAAACATGGTAGTTAAATGAGCAATTTGTTTTAACTTCATGGTGGTAAAGCATTTGTTGGTACTGTCTAGGTTATTGATGTTAAAAATATGAAGTCAAAGCAACCAGTTTTTAAGGTTTTTAAAGTGAAAATCTTTACGGAAATACTCCTTAGTAAAGACAGACAAAAGTTACTCTTTTGAGTTCTTCAGTAGGAGATAGAAATACAACATTTTAAAATTCTTGACTCAACACCTAATTTAATGTAAATATATTTTTTCTCTTCATATGTCCAAAGTACTTCAGAATGACAATTTCCATTTTACTAATTATCTGCTGGCATGTTGCTAGTTTTTTATAAATAGTTAAGAACCTTGTCTCTTTCTGTTGCAAAGTGAAAGTTGAAGACTTAGTTTTTCAAGTATAATTGAGAAGCTCTCAGCTTCAGTGAGGGTCTGGTGTGTTCATTGTCACCCTGTTACACTGGTTAGATGTGTTCATTGTCCCTATGGGGTCATTCTAGTCAGGGCAACTGCCATGTTCAGGCACACTCCAAACCTGTTATAATTTGCGTTTTATCAATGATTAATCTTTGTTTTTGAATAGCTGTGCTATTATATTAACTCTGAAAAGACAAAATAAAACACTCTACAGCCATAGTAATATGCAGCACAGCAGAATATGAATGGGCAGTTTGTGTCCTGCACAGAAGTGCACAGACCAGGGGACAGGTGGGCGCTGACAGCCAGGCCACTTCCCTGGGATGGAATTGTGTCTTCTCAGAGGAAAGGGCTCCTTTTCATATATATATACATATATATATATATATATATATATAATTTAAAAATGATTGTATTTGAATGCTGTGCCAGGTACTGTTTAGCACTTTATAAATATTAAGTTACTCAACTCTCATAACAGTTTATTTTACAGATGAAAGAACTGAGGTACAGAGAGTTGAAGTAACTTGTCTTAGGCCTTCTAGCCTACTAAGTGTCAGGTCTTGGGAGTCAAGTCCAAGCTGTATGGCTCCACAGTTCAGGCTCTAAACCCCCTGTCCTGTAATGTGGCTTCTCTTTTTTCCTAATTTGTCCTGCTGGAGTCTAATTTGCACGGAGGTGCCATAGATGTTACTGGTGGCCCCTATCATGACCCTGGAATGCCGAGTTCGAAAGAATCGACAGGGCACACATACAAACCTATCTATCCCACTGTAATAACTTCCTTGCCGAATGATAGATCCGGGTTTTGTTAGAACATTTCCATTGATTTCTGTAACAGTTTTCCATTATAATGAGCAGAAAAAATATGTTCCTATAACTTCTACCAGCTACTTACAATTTTGTCACACAAAGCTGAGGTTCATTTGGTTTTTATGTGTCTCTTTATCTAAATGTACGTATCAGCAGTGCTCCTTTTGTGCTGTTAGTATAGTAACTCTCCTGTTTTGTGCTCTTACTGGGTCTCTTTCTCTCGCAGAAGCCCTCATTATTGTCCTTTTCTAATTCACTTTTTGAGAGAGAAATTGAGTTTATCTTTTGTTTCTTATTTTAACTTTAAAATCAAATGAACAAAACTTTTAATTTACTTGATATGGTACGTTCCCCACTCTAGTTCTGAGACCCACTCACTTTGCATTGCTAATTTTGCAGGAAGTGGTCTCTTTTTGCCCCTCCCCCCAAAGGATTCATTATTGGAATCTGACCACTGAAATGCCCCATCCTGCCCTTTTGTGGCTCATAGTCCAGTAGTTCTCAGTCGCCACTGGAATCACATGGGGAGCTTTAAAATGCAGCCAATGTTCAGATTCTACCCTAGATCAATTAAAGCTGAGTCACATTTTAGGTTAGAATCTGAAAAAATATTTCTGTAGGACAGAGTTAATCAAAGACCCAACATCCTTGGCAGAGCTGTTCTCTTTTCTTCTGGGAAGGTATTGTTCAGAAGAATGATTTTTGTGTTGTTCTAGTCTAATTAGCTATTCAAATTGTTGGTATCTTGAATCAAATATTCAGCCCTTGGGAAGAGTGAGAAACCTAATAAGATCTAGGAATTATGTCAGTTTTTTCTTCTAACCTAAGTGCCAAGGCACTGCCTGTGTGGGTTTAGGCAAATTTGGAGAAGGTCAAGTTTGATATATTTTTTTCCATCATATTATTTCTTGCATCCTTATGCTATTCCTTTGCTTCCCATCACCCTTCTACTTGTTTCTTCCTCCCAAATAACTTAAAAAAAAATGTTTAGCTGCTATTAGGTTTGTGTTAAGAAGAAAACAATGTCATATTTCTAAGGCATCATAAATTATAAGTTGCACCATTTATTTAGTAGAGGAAAAGAAATTAGTTCCACATTGTTGATGTGCCACCTTATTTTTGAAAAAAGTAACTGACCAGCAATGTGTGTTTAGCCATACATTGTTTATATTACCTTTCTAGGATCACAGCTCAAGTCGGAGTCGAAGCCTTTTCTCATGTCCAGTTTTCTATCATTGAAAGTTAGTGAACTGGACACTTTTGATGGGTAGATGTTAGTACCTAAAAACCAAACTTGACTTTTAATAACACTTGAAGCTGCTCAAACCAAACTTTAATTTTAAAAATTCTTTGGCTTAGTGTAAGACAGCTTGTGGTTTTTATTGTCTTTTAATTGCATTGCTTACTCTCTGACAGACAAATTTTGGGGTACTTGATAGCTTTTTGTCTTACTTCCTGCACAAGTATTTTTTTTTATAAATCTAATATAAAATTCAACCACATGTGATTCTACCAATGAAACTAACTCAACTGAAATAATAATTGGATGATTACACATCAATGCATGTTTAAATTGTTTTTTATGTGGGTTTGTGGTCAGAGCGTGTCCTATTTTTAGAAAATTGAAATCATAATATACAACTTTTGAATCCATTTTCCCGAAGTCACTTAAATAACAAAGGGAAGTGAGAACTTGGCCAGTGATGGTAAAGCTGTGTTTGGTCTGACTGCTCTCTGCCTTTGAGTCTGATCTTGATCTCAGGATGAGTTTCCTAAAGATTTAAATCCCTTTTGCTGCAGCTCTTCCCCTTTTCCACTCACCTTTTCTTCAGGCTGTCTAGAATATTGTGTGTCTGTGATTCCATGGGAACTGGGAATGGGGTGAGGAGAGCTTAGAATATAATGTTTTAGAGCCTTTGATGAATACATAGCATCTTATTAGAGATTACCATGTTAAAGAAGGCAACTAATAAAATCTTTTGTGAAATGGATCAATGGAATTGGGAAGATTTTGATTTGAAACTCTGATTTACAAACACATATCTTTTCTGATTGTTCCAGTAGAAGGTAATCACTGTTTATTTTGCTTTCAAGCCATGTGCTAAGCAGTTTAATTTGGACTTCATCTGTGACTACTCTTTTTTTCAGGAGTTCATTTGATAAATCTTTCTAAGCATATTAATTATGGTAGGATTATTATATTTTTCTCGTCTTAGGATGATTTTCCTTAATTCTCCAAATTTAAACAATTCATTTGCATCTTCTATTTTTCAAGGATACCAAGTACACGTTCTTGAATTTGTTACTGGCCAGTAAGTCTTAGATTAGATTAGGTCACTACTTTAAATTATAAGCAAATTTTTTATTTGTTTGTACCTTTTCTTAGGGAAAGGTCCCATAACTACTTGAAAATTATGCACTAGCACTAAAGTTGTGCAGTATGGCCATGGAGTTTGCAGTCAGCACAATGGGTGTTCCAGTCAATTAAAGATAAAGCCTGAGGGAGCAAACTTGAAGGGATTAAGTTCTTTCTGCCATTATTCAGTGTATTTGCTTAGTTATCTTTTAAGTGTCTCCTGACTTAGTTCACCTGTTAAGTGTATGAGGTAAAGCCCCTACATCCCTTTCTGTGGCATCAGCCTGTGCGTTTCCAGAACACGGTGCTCCACTCCAGCACACAGCGGAACCTGCACTGGTCCGTGTCCTCCTGCGAGTCACTACCCAAGGGTGTATGACAAACCACGTGCATATTTACAAAAAAGATTCACGGGCAATAAGGTGCTGTGACTTAGCAACTGAAAAGACCGGGTAAACTCTGTAAAATGTAAACTTTGTAGAGATTAAAGTTTCTTAGGTTTTGATTGAAGTGGTTTGAAAAGCAACCATGTATTTCTCTGTATTAAGCAGAATATATAGAATATAAGTTTAATAGCATTCTTCATGACTCATGATTATAGGTTATTAACATATTGTACTGGACCCTATTACAACAATATTTGCATGAGTTGAGTTGAGCGTGGGTCAGTTTGTGCACATTCATCTTTTGAGCCTCATTCTGTTGAGTGTGTCAATCTTTTAGGAAAGTTATCAAGATTCAGTGCCTGCCACGTGATACTTATGCACTCAAAAGTTGCTGCTGTTGTTTATGATAATAACAATTGCTTAGGGGGAGAAAGAGATTCACTGGTGGAGACCTCAAAGACATAACTGAAGACTATTTCATACATGTAGAATTTGGTGTGAGAAATCTTTTAAACTGAATTTGTTTTAGGGCACACTGAATATTTTACTTTCCTTTTTCTCAGCATCAGCAACAGCAACTTGTGATTGGCGGTACCGGATATTCAGTGGTACATCCCCACATCAATGCACTGCCAATGGTAAGAATTGCTCCCACTCAAATATTAGAATATTTTAGTGCTCTTTCTGTAACTCTCTGATTTTTAAGCATCTAGTAAGACTTTTGAAAGTTCCTCACAATCTGACAAAATACATGTGTTCCCAAAGTAAATTTTTTAAAAAATGTAATTTAAGGTACTTAAAATAAATTTTGATTATTTAGTATAAATGATAAAAAAGGCAAACCCGCATTTTGAAGATTTCTGTTATCTGTAGATTTCATAACCACTTGGTTATGGTTATCAGGGTGGAAAGTATTATATAGTGATGATCCTGTATTTTAACAAGTGGACTGTATTTTGTGAATAGAATTTTTTTGTTAAACTTAAGTTATAGTGGCAGTAATAGCTCTCGTGTTTTTGTCCATCATCTTACTATAATAATCTTTTTGTGTTTAGCATTTACCCTAATATTTATTGTTAGTGGGGAAGTTAAGTGGCTGAATTTGCTACCTGTTTTTAGTTAGTGAAAAATTTTCAGGAGAGCCATTTTTACCAATTGAAAAGATCATTTAGAAGCTTTACTCTGGAATAAAAATGTGTTAGCTGTATTATACAGCAGAAAGAGCACTGGACTCTGTAGGAGTTGTGATTTGCTCTCTTGTGTGTGTCTTGGATGAAATTTGTCAAGTACTCTTGTAAAATTAGATGACAGGATTGGACTATATTTCTGAAGTTTCTTCTAGCTTCAGGGTAAGTGATCTCATCACTGTAAATTAGAATTCAAAATGATTCTCCCTTACAAAAAGTAATTTTCTACCTAAATGGTATTGCTGTGTATTTGGGGGATCAGTAAATAGCAGGAGAATTAATTTTTACTTCTTTTTTTTTAGAATTAATTACTTAAACAAGAATATTTTCTATTTCAAAATACATTCTGTGCATCATCAAAAATTTTAATTATTTTTATTTGGATTTTTTTTTTAAACATTAAATCAGGGAGCCATAGACACTGATTAAAGTTTATATAATTTGGTGGGAAATGGTAGATGATGCATCAGTCTGAAATAAAAACTAAAAATTAACTAGAACTAGGATAAATAGGTAAGATAAGTTGTCTGTGAAAGTATTCCTAGGAAATGATTCTTTTTAAAGATGACTCTGTCCGTATGTTGATGAGGATTTCCTTTGTTTAAACTATCTTTTGAATTCTTATGGGGGAAAAAATGACCTCCCTCCCACCTCTTCCTCTTCTCCCCTTGTCTGTCTAACTCCCCCTCTCCAGTTAACGGGGAATGTTGGGGAAAATAAGAATTTTTTGTGTGTCTTTACCTAGCTCCAGGGATTATGTGTTTCTTCATTAATTTATAAAACAGCTACTGGGTTCTTTAGGGTGCTTGGGTGACTCATTAACCATCATTAAATCTGCTTTTTCCTCTGGAGCACTACAGAGTTTCTCAAGTAAATAGCAGCTCCATGGTAAATCATCTTTGGCATTTTCGAGTATCTGCCCTTGGCTTTTGTTTGAAGCTCACATTTGAAACCTGTTTCTGGGTTATTGGAGTCTTAACTATTTATGACATGTCTTCCCCTGAGAATCAGTTGCACAGACCCTGGGCATCTGAGATGCAGGTGCTATGCAATGAGCCATCTCTTCTAAGTGCCTGTCCTCAAGTGATATTTTTAATGTGCCACTCACATACACTATGTTGTTTTTTTTGTTTTGTTTTGGGAACAGCTCATAAACTGTATTTTAAATCAGAGCATCTCAAACACATCTGCCAATTTTGTTGAAAATTCCTGAAATTATTTGTAAGTTACAATCACAGAAATTTGTTTGTTTATGTTAGTGTTAGTTCTATGTGTGTGTGTATGTGTGTTAGAGATCAATTATAGGATTGCAGCAAACTTGCTTGCAGTCTAGCTGAGGACACCGAAGATGTTTCTACATATTTGCATGATATGCTTATAAATGTATAGATATTAGTTCACAATGGTGATTTTCCTAAGGACCTGAGAAATGCCATAGCGCTCAGGGTTACACCTGTGCTATCTAGTATCTCATATGCCCCGCCCCCACACACACACGAAAATGCCATGTAGGAGTGCTTTGAGGGAACAGTTACTTCTTCCTTCTTCTACCACCCCCACACCTGCCTCAGCTTTGTTCTTGATATAATAACCATGAGGGGATTTATAATCCTATTTGTCTCACTGTTCACTTGCCTAGGTACAGGTTATTTTAACCCTAATTGCACCATAAATGATCATGAATGACAGCGACTTTCCTATAATATATTCCATAAGTACTTTCTGTAATTATCTCGTTGCATTAATAGAACCCATTGGCCAACAGGTGTATATATTATATTTAACTTTCTATTGTGAAAAATTTCAAACATACACTAAAGTAGAGACTAGCATAATGAATTCGCATCTAGATGCAGTAGTTACCAATTTTGTTTCATGTAACTACCTGTTCCCATGTATTCCCCACCCCCAAACCTGATTATTTTGGAGCCAGTACTTCTATCACATTTCATTCATTCATAAATATTTCAGTGTGTGTCTATGGAAGATATGGGCTATTTAAAAATGTATACCACAATACCATTATCACATGTTAAGAACTGACAAAAGTTTTTTATTTAGAAAGGAATTTAAAGATAATGCTAAAAAATTGTAGTAAAAAACTCATAAAATTTACCATCTTAACATTTTAAATGAACAGTTAGTATACTTACGTCTAGCGTTAGCTATATTCACATTGTTGCACAATAGATCTCTAGAACTTTTTCATCTTGCAAAACTGAAACTCGACACCTATTGAACAAAACCTCCCATTTCTCACTCTCCCCCATTTGTTAGCAACAACCATTTTACTTTTTGTTTTCATGAGTTTGACTACTTTAGATACCTCATATAAGTGGAGTCATACAGCATTTGTCTTTTGCAACTGACTTACTGAACTTAGCCTAATGTTCTCTAGGTTCACACATGTTAAAGCATGTGACAAGATTTACCTCTTTTTAAAGGCTGAATAATTCTTTGTATATATGTACCATATTTCCTTTATTCATTGTTGATGGACATTTGGGTCACTTCTTCCTTTGACTGTAGTGAATAATGTGGTGATGAACATGGATGGCTGTGTAAATATCTCTTTGAGATCCTGCTGTCAATGCTTTTGGATATATACCCAGAAGTGAGATTGCTGGATCATGTGCTAATTCTAGTTTTAAATTTTTTTTTTTTTAAGCTGAGCCATCCTGCCACCTGTTGGCAGCTCAGCAGCTGCTCAGCTCGGGCTGGGAGTTGAACCGCTGTTGCTCAGAGCTCAAATTCTTGAGTGAGCTCTTAACCAACTGAGCCACTTGGCCGGCCCTAGTTTTAATATTTTAAGGCACCTCCATACTGTTTTCCAAAGTGGCTGCACCGTTTTA
>NW_017731981.1:387715-419979 GCF_001890085.2 Hipposideros armiger
ATTATTCTTTGAGACACCTTGGCCCTTGTTTGCCTTTGCCTCCGCCTCCCCTCACCGTTCACCCACACATCTAGACCTGCACTGTATAGTGTGGTAGCCACTAGTCATAGGTAACTATTGAACACTTAAAACATGACTAGTTGTCATTGAGATGTGCTGAAAATGTAGAATGCATGCTGGAATTTGAAGATAATTTTTAAAAAGTTAAATCTTGATTTTAAAATACTGATTACAAGAAATGATAATATTTTGATTTTGGGTTAAATAAAATATGTTAAAATCAATTGTCATGTTTTCTTTAATATTTTTCATGTGGCTGCTAGAAAACCTGTAATTCATAAGTTGTATTATGGCTTGCAGCACATACCTGTCGACTAGATCTTGCTAGTCTCAGCTACCTGACCTATAGATTTTCCTTATCTGCCAGAAACAAGTATTAATAATTAGTGAAGGAAAATGGCTAATGCTAAGATCTGGGGGAAAACTGGAATGACCCTCAGAGGGTTCCTAAAATTTGATGATGCAACTACGTTACAAAGCTAAGTAAATTGTCATTACTCATTCAGTAGGCCCTACTTTACAAATGAGGTACTAAAGCTTAGAGAAATGATTTTATGTCACATACTTTGTCATAGTTACAGGACCAAGACTTGAACCAGATCTCTTCCTTTTCAGTCCAGCATTTAAAAAAATGCTGTCATAGAAATTATGTAGAATCTTAACATTCTTCAAAGGCGCATCATGAGAGCTTTCATAGGACCTGGGGAGGTGATAGAACAAAAAGGATTAAAAGCATCTTGGCTAGAGAGCTCCAGGTTTTTTCATTACTATTAAGCGCTAGAGATGCAAACTGTCAGGAAAAATTTGTTTTCTTATCTATTTGTGTTATTCTCTTATTTGGGAAGATCAATTATTCAGTTTGCTCTCCTTTGTCTATATTTATTATCTTGTCATCTTTTTTCTCTTCAAATTTTTCAGTTATAAAGTTTCCTTTTGTTTCTTTTTATACTTTCTACTTCTGAGAACTTGTCTTTCCCGTCATTTCAAGTGTGTATTTTTTCCCTGTGATGGGTGGGTAGAGTAGCTGCCTTAACGTTTTTATTTGATAATTTTTATATCTGGAGCATCTCAAGGTTGACATCTGCTTTTGTCTTTTTCTGACAGAATTGGTCAGATTTTCCTGATTCTTTGTTTGTCGAATAATTTCGATTGTATCCTCTCGGGAGAATTTTTTTTTTCCCTTCTAATTAAAGCAGGTGATCAGCACGGTTAGGTTTAGTCTGCAAGTTCTGTTTCACCCTCTGTGGTGTGAGCAATGGTTTTAATGTTAGTTCACTTTTCATAGCCTTTGCTAAGCTGCTTTGAGGCTATTCCTCACATGCACCATTCAGGATTAGTGCGGGACCTGAGCACTGGCTCATATCTGTAGTTATCAAAATCTTTGCCTCTTTGGGTGTGTTCTGCCTAGACTCCTTGGGATGAACTTGAGACTTTGTCAGTTCATATACAGAAATACAGGATTCCTTCTCTCCAGCTTTCATACTCCAGCTCCCAGAGGCCTCTTCTCCTTGTTTAGTTTGGCTCTTTTCATTTAAAGGGACTGGCTTAGTCAAGCTTTTGAGGGGAAAAAGCACCACCCAAAATAGGTATGTCAGTAATAGTCTTCAGCAAGTGTGTTCTGAAGAATAATAGAGAGTTATAATTCAAATATGGAGTAGTGGCTCCTGTCAAATTACCCCCACAAACTGGGATCACAGTCTCTGGACGACATCTGAAAAAAACATTATGAGGACACTAGAACAAACAAAAACAAGTAGAAACTGGACTGCAGTGGTTTCTTAAAAGCAGGGAATGGCTTTGGGTGAGTTTTCCATCTTGATGGTCTTGCCGGAGAGCAGGCTGTGTTGGCTAGTTTGCAGTCTTACTGGCCTGAGGAATCAGAGACAGTTCAGAACGACCACAGCAGCTGCAGAGTGAGGGAGTCAGCAGGAGAAACAGGGAAGAAATCCCAGAGCCACAGAGGTAGGGGACCAGATACTGTGTATAAATTTTGCCAAATATGGATGGGCTGTCCCCTAAACTGGAAACAGCTCAGGTGTCTGTCGAGAGAATAGATAAAAAACTGTGTGTATTTGTACAACACAGTACCACTGAGCAGTGGAAAGGAACAAACTGTTGATGCCTGCAGCAACTTGTATTAATCTCTGAAACATTATGCTGAATGAACATAGTCTTTCATAAACGAGACATAACATGATTCCATTTATATGATGACCTAAAAACAGGTAGATTTTATGTCTAAAAGATGGGGTGGAAGAGGCAAAACTAATTTTAAGTTGGGAAAAAAAATGGTTGTCATGGCTTAGAAGTGGATGCCTGAGTATTGAAGACAGGGATTATGTGGGAAGGGGCATGTGGGAACTTTCTAGCATGATGGCAATATCCTGTTAGAGAACTCACTTGAGTACATACGCATTTGTCAAAACTCATTGAATGGTGCGCTTAATATGTATCCGTTGTATTTTGTGTAAATTTTCTTTAAAAGAAAAACTATTAAATACTTCACTATAATAGTTCATGATAGGCAAGCTGAAGTATCCATGGGGGAATTATATTGAGGTCTGCTGTACAACTTCTTTTGAAATGCTCGAAAAATTAAGATCAATTCATAGATCTGGTAAAACAAATACAAGAAAAATGTTAATTTTAAAGTCTTGGTGGTGGCTGTGTTGATATTCTCTGTACATATAGTTCTTTCAGTTTTTCTGTATGTTTGAAAATTTTCATAATAAATTGTTCGAAAGATACTAGTAGGTAGTATTTCTGTAAAGCAGTTTCCTGTTAATATGTTGTTTTTAGTGGCTTTCATAAAAATTGATATTATTTCTTTAAGTTTGAAAATAGTTTATCAGTGACATTTTTTGTGCACTGAGCTGTGAACCGTTTAGAATGCAGAAAGATATAGAAATATAAATAAACAATACAAGTGAGAAGACAAAACATATCCACACAATAATTTGATTACTTCAAAGTGACATAGCAAAGACTCATTAAGATAATTTATAATACATAAATTTGGAGGGAATGGATACATAGAGTATGCTTAGAGTCAAGTATGATTATTGGAAGATGGAATCCCTAGGGTTGCTTATTTTGAACAAATTTTAAAAATGCTATTAGAGGAAATTATTAGATTCCCTTTCCATTCTTTTAATTGATCAATTGTCATTTATGAAGTATGGCTTAGGACACATTTTTTAATGGTTTGTATTATTTTTCAAAGAAGGAATGCTGTATGATTTTTATGCTAGAATTGTTAGCCAGATTGTATGATTAGAATTTGTTTTTAAAAATAATCTGCATTTTAGGAATATGGTAACAGTATGTATGTTAATGAGTTGTGGGGTCGAAAAGCAAATGATCATTGTTCCAGAATTTTGTGGTTCTTTTACAAAGTTTTGAGAGAGAAGTATAGTACTATTAAAACATTTTAATATAATACCTGATATTAAGTATAACCTTTATTAAAATACTAACTCATTTTTTATCCTCAGTTAACTTATTCTTGGGAAATCTATTCTGATAGGCTGTATTTTAAAAATGTCTATATCAGAATAAATTTTAAGTGGGTGAAGATGAGAGAAAAATAAAATATTAATATTAAAATACAAGTTGTAATTATGAGATGTGGTGTTTTTAACCATTAATTTGATCCTTTCAGCTTTTATATTGACAATTTTTTCTTCCCCAGTCCTGAAATGAGAACTTCCAACAAAGCTAAGCAGTTATTAAATATATTTTAGGAAATAAAAAGTTATATATAATTACTTGATGTTATAATGTCTTCATATTTTCCTAGTGACCCAAAATAGCCAGATTTGGACTTATTTTTTATCTTTTTATCTTTCAACTGTATTGCAATAAAAAAGGAGTTACCATTTTTCTAGGTATTGTAACTTCCACAAAGCAAATGTGCTATGTTGTGCCCAACTCTAGCTATTTATATTGTTCCAAGAATTCTTTATTATTGATATCTAAGTGAGATATCATGGTCTTTGAGAAAATCGTGTGCTAACTTATTATTTAAGTGGTGGACAGAATTGTAAAGGTGTTTATGTTCTATAGATAGAAATTTAGTGAGGGACAATCCAATGGGTTTCACATGACATACCAACTAGTTATTTAAACATCACGTATCCCTTTAACTGCTGGTCTTGGTGCCACCGCCATCTTAGAGGAGAATATTTTACCCAAGACAGTTGTTTAGTCCTAAATTTTCACAGGCGCTGTTTTACATCTGTACAGTAGTGGCTAAATACAATACTGCTTATTGTATCTTATTAGTACTGCTTATTGTATCTTATTAATAATAGTATTTTTATCAATAAATAAGCTTAATGTTTAAGTCTTTTTGAAAACGTTATGGGGGAGGTAGGTGGAGATGGAGAAAATTGCTGAGAATAGTTGATGCTCAAAGCAGCTTTAAAGTTTGCTTTGCTTATACATCCTGATTTCTGTTGTTTACCATTAAGCTTAGGCTTATTTTAATCAGCTCATTAGGATTGTAAAACAAAATGCTCACATTAAAATGCCAAATGTATTCAATATAAAGGAAATTTTTGTTTCACAGATTTTCTATGTCAGACACACAGAATTCTATCACAGCCATTTTAAGACTATCTAAAATCAAAATTCATTACCATCAAGACTGCTTTATTGTTGCCTTTGTTTCTACCAACCAGGGAGACATTTTATTAGTGATTCTGAATAACATATCAGGTACTATATTGCCCAGGTGAAATGTTCAAGTGAATAATTAATGGAATTGTATGGATGCCAAGTTATTTTATAATTCCTTAGGTAATGTGCATAAAACAAACTACAAAAAGGTTTTTTTTTCTTCATTGAATGTTTGCTTATATCTTCATGTCTTTTAACGATAGAGATTGCATGCTTTAGAAGAGTAGATTTTTGATTGTAAGGATATGTTTATTGGTTCTTATGTCCCTGGAGTTTTAAATCTGCCAGGTAAGAACCATAGCATCAACATAAGCGAAAAATAAATATAAATTAGAATGTCAGCTGACCTATGAACTTAAAACTTACAATTCAGTTTCTTAGACCTTGGAGGATTAGCTGGGACAAAGCAGTTAATTGTATTTAGTAAATTACAGTCAGAAAACCACCATTTTTTGAGTCATCATAGCCTTGCCATTATTTGTTACTGATAGAAGCTTGATTTCTTTCAATATAGAAAATTGAACACAAAGACACTCTTTTTTTATGTTTCTATGCGTCACTGAGAAAAAAAAGTCATTCCTTTCAATTAGACTGTTGTCAGAAAGAGAATTCATGTTCTATTTTGAGAGCTAACCAGAAAAAAGTTATTGCATAGGTAAGACACACTCATTAACAAAGAAGGATATCGCAAGCATAATTATTGTTTTATTGCATATTAAAGTTAAATAATTGTTTAATTTACTCTAATCATTTCTCTTGTCATTTTACTCTTTGTTCAAGTTACTTAACTGAGGACAGTTATGAGACACTTTATCATGCGAAGTTATTTCTAGCCCAGTGGTGTTCCTGTACTTATTTTTTAGATTTACTGGCCAAAGGTCAATAGATTTTTTTAGGTCATAATTTGGTCACTCATTACTAATCTAGTTTAGATGATATTGCTACTAAGGCTGGTATATATAAAAATCTTACCAGCAGTTACAAGTTATAAAAGTAATTGCTTTTAGCAGTTCAAAATTCTAAGAAAATTATTTTCTGTTTCCAACTGGTATTTCCAATGTGAACCTTTAAACTTCGCTGTTAATGAAAGCCCTACATTTTATTGCTTCCTAAATTCATCCGTAGACTCCCTCAATGTTAAAGCTAGGGCAGCTCTTTCAGATGATCTAATTCAGCATCCTCATTTTACAGATGAGGAGACTGAGGCCTTGGACTAGAACAGAGGTCTCCTGACTCAGTCCAGGTCTATCACATCATGCTGCCTGATGTTTGCTTATGGGACTCAGCAACATCACTTACGGGGTGAGCTTTTTGTTGTTGTTTTTTTTAAATGAACACACACAAAGTGATTTGCTCCTCATCAACTGCTGTTCATCATCCCTGTCTAACTTTTCATTTTCGTTTTTATTTTTACCCTTACCTATTTTAATCCATAACATAGTCCCAACTACTGATGACTTTTTATTTTTGCTGCTACTTCTTGGCATTTGACCATTATTTTTAAGAATTAAGCTCTTAGAAGGTTTCTTATCAGTAACTATTGTAGCCTTACTAGGCACTATAGCAATAGTAGATTAAAATGTATAATAGGAATGATTTGAAAAGCCTTAAGTTTAGATTTAAAAATGAATTACAAGTAAGTGCAAGACTGTGGATAAGATACCTAAGAGCAGATATACTAGTAGGAGAGCAGTTTTTTTTGTGAAATAACAAAATGCCAAGAAATACTAGCCAACAGTGTGACATAATTGCAATAAAAATGGTTTATCTTGTGACCTCATGGATTGAACAACATTTGTGTTTTAGATTATAGAGTTATTTTCTGTATCGATGCTCAAATTGTCCCATTTTCGGCTAGTGAGGGTTTTTTTCTTTAAGTTATAGTTGCTATGTTCTTTAGACAAGACCCTTGTAGTTTTAGATAGCCTTCTTGCTTTCTGGTTTAACAAGATATTATGGACACATGTAGTTTTCAAGGGTAACTCCAGAACTTTCAAGTTCTCGTATTAAGTTTATGATTTCCAGATTTCTGTAGGACCAAAGTATCATTTCACTCCCCCTTCCATGTTTTTACAATTTTTATAAACATCATTGATAATTAATTTTGCTTTTGTAAACAAGTAAGAAAAAACAAAAATTTTCAGCTTAATGAAAGTTAACATCCTTCTCTTATATATTTACTTTAAAAAAAACCTGTTGTTTTACATCACTAAAATAACCATTATGTCAACCTTTAGAATTTTTGAATGTTAGGGTAAACTAAAGCACTAATGCTCAACTATGAATATTGGATAAATTTGTTGGATTGGAAAAGGTACCATCATCACAGTCACACAGATGCTTTGCGTCATGTATAAGTTTTTGGAATTCTTTGACTATTAAGATATTTATCAGCCATTTTAAACCCCCTATTCACCTGCCAGTTAATGAGTTATGTTTTAGGTGAATGAAATCAGAGGTCTAGAATATTAATGCATAAACAGTTTTTCTAAAAAGATATCTGTGGGGAGAAGGGTTGTAAAGGTTTTATTTTGATCAAGGTATAGCTATATATAAACTGTGCTTGGATTATATTTCTTAGGATTGAGCATGAGAGCTATATTTTATGATTTATGAAGGTTTTAAGAATTTATTTGATTAGCTACTATGTGTTGAGTGCTAGACTGTTAAAGAGCAGACTGCCTCTTAAATGCTTATAATTTCATAGCAGTTCAAAACACAAATTTGCATAATAAAAGGTGATATAATAACAGTTTTAACACTTAGATTACAAACTGGTTTTCCATCTATTTCTACCTACCTGTGAGGTTTGTAGATTAGCTTTTATTTCTGTTTTACAGAACAAGAATCTGGGGCTCAGGGAAGGAAAAATGACTTGATTTAGTGTCTTAATGTCAAAAGCAATAACATTTGAAAGAAAACTTCAACATTCTGATTTAAAGTCTCATAATCTTTTTACTACTTCCCTGTTTTGCAAAGAGTGAAATCGCTGTGCTTTGGGATACAGGAGGAAAGTACCAACCATCTTTAATGTTGGTATTTGAATAAGCTTCATAGATGACAGTTGAAGAATAGAAGAATTTCGACACTTGTAGTTGGAACAAAGAACTAAAAGCAGGAATGTGGTGATGTGCAGGATGTTAGAATGATACAAATATACAGGTGGTCCCCAATTTATAATTGTTCAACTTTAAGTTTTTTGACTTTACAATGGTGTGAAAGCAATATGCATTCAGTAGAAACTGTACTTTGAAATTTCAATTTTGATCTTTTCCCTTATATATGTGGCATGATAACTCTTGTGATGCTGGGCAGCAGCAGTGAGATGATTTTGCCCAGCTGTAGGATAATGAGAGTATTCTGAACACATGCTAGGCTAAGATCTGATGTTCACTACGTTAGGTGTATTAAAATGCATTTTCAACGCATGGTATTTTCAACTTAATGATGGGTTTATCAGAACATAATGCTATCGTAAGTCAAGGAACATCTGTATTCATCTGAAGAGTAGAGACATTCAAGGAAAGTGCTGTGTGGCTAGATAGATACTTTGAGACTATAGACTGGAGCAGATAAACCTGGCTAAATAGTTTAGAGTGAATGTGGAAGCTAATAGATAGCAATAAATATGTGTGACATAATCAGAGTTATGTTTTATGTCCAGGAGGAGTCTAGGAGACTTTGAGGCATTGTACTAGTACAGGTGATAGGAACTGTAGAAAGGAAGGCATGGCTGAAAGTGGTATATTGTATAGGTAATAGAAGATAGAATCTAAAAGATTGCAGGTAAAAGCTGAAATAGGAAGTTAAATCCAACACGATACTAAAGTTTAAAGTGTGGTGAATAGTAGAATCAGTGATAGTTATTGGCAAGAGGAGGGCCTAAGACATAAATTGCCCTCAGATAATGCTGAGTTATGAAATTCTGAAAGGATTTGCACATCAGCTGGAACGTTTGGAGTGGAACGGGTTAGGGGATGTGTTATAGAGTGGCACATAATGGGAGAAATGGTAGTTTTCTAATTCTTCCGAGTGGATGAGATCCTTAGTGGGAGAGTAGAGTGAAGATTAGAAAGCTGAAAAGAAGTCAACTGTACTTAGGGCAGGAAGAAAAATCAGTGAGAAATAGGAGAGAGGACACAGGAAGGTCAAGTGTTGGAAGTTTAAAGACTGTTCTTAGTTTTAGTCTTCTCAGAGCTGGAAATGGCAAGGAGTGGGAGTCAAGGAATATGCAGCCCTTTGAATTTGTGGGTGGTTAGTAACAAAGTTATTTAGAGTCCATAAGGTGAAAAGCAAAACTAACAATAACAAAAATGTTTTTTCTTCTTTACACATGTACACATACGAGGTGTGATCAAACAATACGGTGAATGTTCAAATGAAAAAAATGTATTACAGTAAAAGACACATTGCCATTAAACCCCCTCAAAATACTCTCCCTAGCTCCAAACACACTTATCCCATCGTTCTGGCCACTTCCTGAAGCAGTTCTGGAAGTCCTCTTTCGTGAGTGTCTTTAGTTGTGCTGTTGTGGCTGCCTCGATGTCCTGAATCATTTGACATTTGGGGAAGAGCCAGAAGTCGCCTGGTAAATAAGGTGGATGAGGACACACCGTGATGTTTTTGACAGAAATTGCCATACCAGAATCATTGTGTGACACGGAGTGTTGACATGATGGAGGATGATTTATGGCACACTTTAAAACACACCTTCTGTCAACTGTAGCTCACACCCGACTGACTGCAGCGAACCAGCTGAAACTCGTCACACACTGGCACTAAGGTTTGACACCCTGCTCCCCATATTGAAGATCCCTGCCTTTCCATTGGATGGCACTCGGCAGCAGCATTCACCATGTTTTGTGATCACAACGGAAAGGCTCCATGTCACACATCACTTCTGGTACAGCAATTTCTGTCAAATAAAAAACATTATGGTGTGTCCTCATCCACCTTATTCACCAGATCTGGCACTGTGCAACTTCTGGCTCTTCCTCAGTCTAAATGACAACGAAAGGAAAACATTTTGAATCCATTCAGGACATCGAGGCAGCCACAACAGCAAAACTAAAGACACTCACGAAAGAGGACTTTCAGATCTGCTTCAGAAAGTGGCAAGAACAGTGGGATAAGTGTGTTTGAAGCAAGGGGAAGGGGAGTATTTTGAGGGGGATTGATGGCAATGTGCCTTTTACTGTAATAATTATTTTTAATTTAAACAATCACTGTATTTTTTTATCACACCTATTCTTTTACTTAAATGTATGAATGTGGTTACACTTTTTATAGTGTATACTTTTTGTATACTTCTTTTGAATACTTTTTTCTCCCCCCACTAGTTTAATTTTTCATGACTATATAGTCCATGAATATTACCAATGTACTGCAGTATTATTTTGGGACTCCCCCTTTAATGGACATTACTTTATTCCCTTTTTTCTTTTTATTTATTTATTTTATTTTATTTTATTTTATTTTATTTTATTTTATTTTATTTTATTTTATTTTAGCTGAGCCATCCTGCCACCTGTTGGCAGCTCAGCAGCAGCTCAGCTCGGGCTGGGCATCGAACCACTGTTGCTCAGAGCTCAAACTCTTGAGCGAGCTCTTAACCAACTGAGCCGGTCCTCCTTTTTTCTTTTTTAGTCACTAAAAAAACAGTGTTTCTAAAATAAACATCCTTAGGGAATTGTGTTTTTATTCCTCTAGGTTGTACAGTATATATATATTGGTTGAACTACATGACATTGTTAACTGTTTGACCATTTTAACTTGAAAAAAAAGAGGCAAATTCTATGGCCCACTATAATATTTTTACTTTAGAAGATTTTATTCACATTTCCACTTGCAGTATGTGTGAATAACCTTTCCCCACATTTCTGGCAGAAATAAACATTCAAATCTTTGATATTTTTACCATTTAAAAAAAATTATTATTTTTCTTTTAGCTGAGCCATCCTGCTACCTGTTGGCAGCTCAGCGGCTGCTCAGCTCAGGCTGGGACTCGAACCTCTGTTGCTCAGAGCTCAAACTCTTGAGCGAGCTCTTAACCAACTGAGCCGGTCCTCCTTTTTTCTTTTTTAGTCACTAAAAAAACAGTGTTTCTAAAATAAACATCCTTAGGGAATTGTGTTTTTATTCCTCTAGGTTGTACAGTATATATATATTGGTTGAACTACATGACATTGTTAACTGTTTGACCATTTTAACTTGAAAAAAAAGAGGCAAATTCTATGGCCCACTATAATATTTTTACTTTAGAAGATTTTATTCACATTTCCACTTGCAGTATGTGTGAATAACCTTTCCCCACATTTCTGGCAGAAATAAACATTCAAATCTTTGATATTTTTACCATTTAAAAAAAAAATTATTATTTTTCTTTTAGCTGAGCCATCCTGCTACCTGTTGGCAGCTCAGCAGCAGCTCAGCTCGGGCTGGGCATCGAACCACTGTTGCTCAGAGCTCAAACTCTTGAGCGAGCTCTTAACCAACTGAGCCACTCGGCCGGCCCTTTTTACCAATTTTAATGCATGTAATTTTACTCCTTTTTATTTTGAAATGTATTTCTTTAATAACTAGTACATTTTGCTATCTTACATAGTTTTTGTTTCTACCCTTGGTTAAAAGATTTTTTTTCTGCGCTCATGGTGTTTTGTTAAGATGTATATGTGAAATATGTGCATATATATATATACACATATACAGACACATTTATAGAACTATTTAAGTATTAAATCCATCTGGAATTTATTTTTGTTTGTAGAAAACCTTTATTTCCTTTCAGATGGATAGTCACTTGTGACAGCACAAGTCTTCACAACAATCCAGCTGTTTCCTTTGCTTCGATCTTTGTATCTTTTGGTAGAATATTATGTTTAGTTGCATGAATTCTGTTCCTTTTTTGGTAATTTTTTGTGTGAATATTTAATAGTTTTTTTGCTTTCGTAAATGGAATGTGTATTTTCTCATCTGTATGTATAGGTACGTATTATTGGACTAGAGATAAAGCTGTTGTTTTTGTTAGCCACTGTATTAAATTCCTTTATAAAGGGCTAGTAATTTTGCTTATGAAATGATAATTTATCTTTTATATCTTTTTTCCCTACTTTTTCCACAGAGCACAAAATAATATGAATAAAAATAAAGATTTTGAAGTGAACAAAAAGTCAAGGAAGTTCTAATAACTTTTACTAAAGAAGCAAAGTCTCCTTAGAATGAGGGGCTTTTTGTGAGATGGGTCCTTGAGGGAAATTAAAAATTTGAAAATCCATGATGGAAAATTGAATAAGGAAGTTAAAAACATAATAAAATGATTGCCAAATGGCTCAGAGGGGCAAAATGATACTAGATGCCGTCATTGTTTGAGGTTTACATAGGTTGTGGTGCTTAAGTGGGAATTGGCAAGACTACTTGAACTGAGTGTCATGATCATAGTGTTTGTTGTTGAAATGTCTGATTAGTAGATTCTCATGAAAATAGAGGGAGAACAGGTAATAGTCCAGGAGGAGGATGCTGGACTGGAGAATGCTGAGAAGTAGGATTAACTGAGGTGATCCTGAAAACCTGTTCAGTTAGGAACTGAGTAGCTCAAAGATTTAAGGGGTTTGCAGTAAAAGAGGTGTGTGTTGGTGTGTATGTGTACTTTGTTTTGTTCTACAGTTACAGGATTTAAAGATGGAGAAGTTTTGAAATATTTGTGGCACGATGCAAGCCATGGTTTTTGCATGACCTGAGGAACTTGTTAAAATATATGCTTGGTGAAACTTAAGGCTTTTCAGGGTTGTCATGACGTTTATGACTACTTTGGAAAAGGCCCCACAGGTGACTTTGCTATACCACACTAAGCAAGAGCCACTGTTGGACTAAACACTGGAGTGTGGGCCTTCTTCTTTCTTTGTGCTCATCGTTTGGCCAAAAATAACTGGAGATACAAGTTAGGGAAAATGAGAAGGTAATGGAGAGTCGGAATGGGCGAGAAGGAGCATTGAGTTTTAGTAATCACTGAAGATGATTTTTGGTGTTTTTAAACTCTACTGACTAGTTAAAAGAAAGAGCTTTATTCTTTTTTTTTTTTTTTCCTTTCCCCAACAGTGATTGAGTGCCTTTTATGAATCAGGCTATATTCCAGGTGTAAATATAGTAGTGAATGATAACGATCAAGTGTCTGCTCTCCCGAGGGTTGCATTTTTTTGATGAATGTGAATAACTTGTCATTCCTAGAGTATTTGTTGAGTCACCACAGTGTTTGAAAAATCTCACCTATACCATGCATTGTTGATCCAGTATTGTTTTTTTAGAGTAATGGTCTATATAAATAAAAAATTAATTTTTAAATGAATGCTTTCTTTTGTTGCTCTTACCTCTAACTGCTTTTTTGTTGTAAGTATTGCCCTGAAAGCTGCTTTCTCCACTAATATAAGGAGGGACAAAAAAGAGAGGTGAACCCATTCCCACTACATCGTGGAAAAGAAGGAATATTGCTTTAGTTACAGCCGTCTTGAGTTTCAGCATAATGTGCTGCTTAAATTCAGAACAGATGAAAGGGAAACAATCCCGACTCCTGCCTAGGCCATGAGTAGATTTAAAGCCTGTCATATATGACATAATCTAGTGGCACCTGGTCAGGTAGCCAGAGCAGAGCAGAGGGCTGAGGCCTCCTTTGCATCTTCTTCTCACCCCTCCTCTCCCAACCCAAATCTCTCTATAAATTTTGAAAATAATAGCAGATGCTTTATACTTATCTCCATTTTGCACAGTCACTATTTCCATGGGTTAAGGTTCACATAATGTTCATACCTAGTGCTATAGCCATGCCTTACAGTTTTTGAAACTAATTTTTTAAAGAAGAAAATGATTATAGATTTAAATATAAGTGTTTTGAGGTTTTAATTAACCTGGGCAAACTAGAACAGGAGGGGAAAAAATCTCTCGTTTCCTTCACCTGTATAGCCTATGATTCTTAATGTTTCTATATAACAGAAGTTGTATCAGTTAATAGTTTATTTTCTATCAGCAGACCTGAGGAAAATAGTACTTTCCCTCCTGATTTATACAATATTATACTTACAATTTCTATTTTGGGCTTTCAAATAAAGAGAGGACCTATAAAATGCCGAGACACCTTGCAGTAGAGTGAAAATAGGTGTGACTTATGGGAACAACTTTAGTCTTAAAAATTTATATAACTTGGTTCATATGCTTATTGTTTCTAATTTAATATATATTCATTTTCATAATAACATTCTATATAAGTTTTTTATTATGACAGTAACTCTTATTATCACATTACGTATTGTTGAGGTTGAGTGTTTTGAGATCAGTGGCCCAAACAGAACTTCATATATTTTGAAAAAATATGTATTTTTAAATTGATTCAGAGAATTATGTAAGAAAGTTGTGCAAAAAAAGGGGTTTTTTTTTTTTAGTTACATAATTGAGATAAAGACAAAGATTAAATATCTGATTACCAGGTGGTAATCAAGGGGTTTCTCTATTCTAATAAGAAAGCTTTACTACTAATTCCTTAATGTTAATATTTTTGGAGTAAATTAAAAAGATTCTGAAGTTGATGTCTCTGGGTGTAGACAGTATCCTCTTTTCTCTAAATGCCTTTCTTTAAGAGATGAGGTTGAGAGGAATAAGAAAAGCACTCTGTGTATCTCACTGTTTTTACCTTAGGGTTTTGTGTCTTTAAAACTATTTCTTGAGCACCTGGTGTGCATTTGCATTATGTTGAAGGAAGAAGTCTGTTGTAATACCTGTACTTGAGAAATAGTGAATTGATCAGCAGTGTGATAGTAAATGGTTTGTTTCTGTTGAAAACCCTGGGGATATATCTAGATGAACTCATAGGGAGCCATCACTCTGGAGCTGTTTACTTCCCAGAGTAAACAGAGTCAGCCGGGATTCCATATTCAAATCAGGATCTTATCTTTAAACAAAGTAAGGAATAGAGTATGAAATAAGAGTCATTGTACGGTCTCTATACTTACATATATATATTCATCTTATATATAGCTTCTCCTACCCTTCCCATTAATATAGAGATAAGGTTAGGCTTGATGTGTTACCTTGGTCCAGAACAGATACAAGCCTTAGGAGAAACTAGAAAAGATAAAGGGAATTGCAATTTTTCTTTTGTCTCCCAAGTGACATTTTCAGATAGTTGGTTTTAATCAGAATCCAAATAAGGTCTACACACTACTTTTGGTTACTAAATTTAAGCCTCTTCCACTTACTGGTAGAAGAAATTCATTCATCTCTCCTGTTGAATATCTCACCTTCTGGATTTGGCTAATTGTGTCATTGCAGTATTGCTGTCACATTCCACTGTCCAGATATTTCTGTAAAGTGGTAGTTGGGGGCTTGATTAAATTCACTCACTTCTTTGATCATGAAGTCTTCTTTTTACCTGCTTTCGCATCACATGAGGCACAAGCCATCTGGGCGTCTCACTTCCAGTGATGTTGGTAGTGATTGGTGCTGAGTATTGAAGTGCTCCTTAAGGGGACAAGTCTGGGAAAAAGGATGGGAGGAGATTCTAACCATAGCTGGGTTTACTCAGCAGTTCTGCCTAGGCCTAGGTTTCTCTACCTGATTAAATGGTGATAATGACTTACATACAAAGATTTCAAGAAGCAAGAAAGCCCTGTCATCTTATGCTTGAATTTTTCTCTGATGTATCCACCGCAGTTATTGACATGGTTAAGAGTAACTGTGGTTAAAAGTGACTGTGGACCATTTAATTACTTGCCATCATTAAACACAGATGTGCCTCTATTCCCTGGATATCCTCCACTCCCTCCATCTTCTCTGTTCTTTGTTTTGTGTCCTCAGAGGATAAAGGGGCAGGTATGGAATTTATACCAGGTGTAACTTGGAAATCTGACTATAAAGAACTTCAGATTTGTTGCTCAGCCACCTCCCTTTATTTCTTATGTAGCTACCAGATTGAGTATATGATTGAATTGATTCCGTAGTGCCAAAGTCCTGCGTTGTTTAGATAGATAGATAGATAGATAGATAGATAGATAGATAGATAGATAGATAGATAGTGAAAAAGGCTGCCATTACTTATAGTTTTGAATGTATTCCGTTTGGAAAAAAAAGGCAGCAAGACGGAGACCAGCTTCGTGTCTCAGTTGGTGGGAAAGGGATTGCAGCTCTTTGGAACCTTACCACTTAGCACGAGTGATGAGGCCGGGCAGGCCTGCAGGGCGGGACACTGGAGATCTGCAGCCTTCGAGAAGGAAATGTGTGCTGGTGGCAGCTTCTGCACACAGTCTCCACGCCGCCTCTATAGCTGTTAATAGTAGAATTTGGTAAGAACTGGGATGCAATCTGCAAGTCGCTTGTGAAACCTATTCTTTACAATGTCATTCTTTATATTAGTGGAGTTCTATATTAGTACAGTGTTCAGGGCCTAGAGCAGTGTCAGGCAAACTCAGTAAACATTTGTTGAATGAATGATAAACTAAATTTCAGTAAAATTATTGAATCAAGTGGATATATCTAGAAAGAAGCCCATTTACAGAGCTGTAGCCTCAGAAAATGTATAATTTTCGCTCCTTCATGTTTGAGTTAGTAGGTTCCATATGTTTTATCAAAACTAGAACTTTTACATGAGGATATTTATGGCTTTTAAGTACCTTTTTTGTTCATTAACTATAAATTTATTGAATACTTAGTGCATATTCTTACTGAGCATTAACAGAAGCCAAACTAAAGATTTAAGTCATGTTACAATCTGAACACATTGTAGCTAAAGAGGCCTGTTTCCTCAGGGAAACTCTTGAACTTTGCCCCCAAAATTAGCACCAATATTGCCAAGAAGAAATCAATTTTTATACTAGCAGGTCTCAAACATTTTGGTCTTAATACCCCATTACATTCTTAATTTATTAATGACTCCAAAGAACTTTTGTTGATGTGGGTTATAGCTATCTTTGCTGCATCAGAAATTAAAACTGAAATTTTATATTACTAACATATGTTGCCATAATAGTAAGCCCATCTATAACACATTTTATAAAAACTTAAGTATATTCCAAGACAAAAAGTTTTCATGAGAAGAGTTGCATTGTTTTACAATTTCGTAAATCTCTATTAAATGTCTGGCTTGACAGAAGACAGCTGGGTTCTCACATCTGCTTCTCCATTCACATGTTATGTTGTAGTTGAAATACATGAAAAAAATCTGGCCTTATAAAGATACACAGTTGTAAAATTTTCAAATCAAAATAAAAAGTTATTTAAATAAATTTGGGTATTCTTCAATACTACACCAAATTTCAACAAGGAGATAGTTTCTTAAGAGTTAGTTATAATGCAAGATTTGAAATTGTATCAGTGAACTTTTTGTATTGTTACATTAAAATCCATTGGTCTCTCTTGAGCTTTGAATGGATTTTGCCTCATGTTTAACTTTGTACTGGCTATTATTGGGAAAACATTTGTTCACGGAGTTGTTCAGATCTTCCATATATTCATTATACAGTATAAGAAATCAGTCACTACCATCACCACTGAGTTCATCAGAGAAGAGTATGGGGAAGCTTTCAAGCTTATGGCGGCCAATACATTTTCCAAATCCCAATTTTTTTCTTAAAAGCTTTAGTTTTATCCTTGCCAATAAATATCTTTAGTTGTTTCTTTAAAGTGTCAGTTTAACTTGCTTTATTTTCAAGAAAATAAAGTGCTTTTATATGTGCTTAATGTTTTATTGCATATGATATTAAGATGTGTGTTTCAGGATGAAGATTTTAATAAAATTAAGCACTTTTTTGCTGCCTCATCAAGAAAATTCTTCAGTGAAAAATTTTTGTGGGTGTTTTTGTGTGTGTGTGCACGGTAGTGAAGACTATAATACCTACGAGTACAGCAAGGTATTCCTGCTTTTATTTGCACTATGATGTAAGCAGTTGTTTTTTTTTTTTTTTTAACCCCCCCAAAAAAAGTAAATTTTTTTTTTTTTTTTTTTTTTTTTTTTTTTTTTTTTCCTTTCCCCAACAGTGATTGAGTGCCTTTTATGAATCAGGCTATATTCCAGGTGTAAATATAGTAGTGAATGATAACGATCAAGTGTCTGCTCTCCCGAGGGTTGCATTTTTTTGATGAATGTGAATAACTTGTCATTCCTAGAGTATTTGTTGAGTCACCACAGTGTTTGAAAAATCTCACCTATACCATGCATTGTTGATCCAGTATTGTTTTTTTAGAGTAATGGTCTATATAAATAAAAAATTAATTTTTAAATGAATGCTTTCTTTTGTTGCTCTTACCTCTAACTGCTTTTTTGTTGTAAGTATTGCCCTGAAAGCTGCTTTCTCCACTAATATAAGGAGGGACAAAAAAGAGAGGTGAACCCATTCCCACTACATCGTGGAAAAGAAGGAATATTGCTTTAGTTACAGCCGTCTTGAGTTTCAGCATAATGTGCTGCTTAAATTCAGAACAGATGAAAGGGAAACAATCCCGACTCCTGCCTAGGCCATGAGTAGATTTAAAGCCTGTCATATATGACATAATCTAGTGGCACCTGGTCAGGTAGCCAGAGCAGAGCAGAGGGNCAGTGTCACTGGCCCTCATATGTGGGATCCGAACCGGGGCCCTCTGGCATCCCAAGCGAGTTCTTAACCATCGCGCCACTCGGCCGGCCCTGATGTAAGCAGTTTTACCCACTATCGCCTTATAACATCAGTGTAAATGTCAATTCGGTGAAAAAGGCAAGTAATGTCTTAGTGTAAAAATAAATTCGGCTTCAAGGACTCCTTGAAAAATCTTGGGAATCCTGTGAGTCTACAGGCCTCACTTTGAGACCTAATTTCGGCACTAAATAAAAAGCTGATCAGACTCTGTCACAGGCTTGACAAAGATAACAAATCTGGTTTTTCGTTTTGAGTGCTTTGAACAGTGTTAGTGAAGTACATTTACTATGAAATGGAGAGACGTGACCTCTTAATAAGATCCTACTAAAAGCCTGTCTTTGCAGTTAGAGTGTCTCTAACCTGACGGGACAGAGGACACGCAGAGGGTGGACACAGCAGGGCCACAGTGTGGTTATGAGTGATGCACTTGGTTTATTCCTACCTGGGTTTGTTTGTTTGTTTTTTAAACAGAACATTTGATGGGACAGTACGGCCGACCGTTCCCTCACCCTGTGAAACTGACCTGTGAGAATTTCATGGTGGATTTCCACCATTTTTTCAATAAAACTTGAAAGCCTACCTCAATTCACATCTATTATCAATTTCTACTCTATTGTCTTTCGCCTTTATCTTCCAGATTTACCAGTAGCTGGGGAGAGGGGGGTATATTGGTCTGTTGTCTGAGCACTAAACTTGGTTTACGTCATCTTCACTTGATTTGAACAGCATTTATTGCCCATTGGGATCAATGTTGATATCTTCTTTACGCTTTTCCCCCATACTTGGTCACCTGATCTTTATTAATCACACATTTCTGCCACCAGAACAGTCTTCTGCACATTTTTACCTCTGCTTTTCTAAAGAATTGACTGAGTATACCAATCCCTGGACACTTGTTTTGATCCACTAGGGCTCAGTAGTCTTAATTTTGTCTGCTTAGGTTTTTTTCCCCTCTCTTGAGGAACCAAGAAATACCTATTCCTTACCCAATGAACTGTTTCATAAAGATGACTATAGGTAGTATTTATTTATAGCTCTATGAATTTGTTACACCCAGTGCGCTTTTATTTTGCCTGTAATATCTGTTTTAAGCAAATTTCCATCCATTCAAGTGATTGTCCTTTTAAAGTTTTAGCTGTGTTTTAGTCTTTCACATCCTCAAAACAAGTCTGTTCCAAAACTAGAATAATAAATTAGCTTGTTTTAACTGAAAAAGTTGTACCTTTCTTATATTGTTTGCTTTTTTTTTTAAAGATTTTATTGGGGAATTGGGGGAGGGAACAGCATTGGGGAATCAGGGAAGGGGAACAGACAAGTTGCTGTCCTTTTGTTCTTCAGTCTAGTTGTGGAGGACATGGCTTCATTGGCCCATGTTGGTATTATCATTGTGCTCTTCTCAGCTGAGGCAGTCTCTCGCCGGCCTTTGGACAGCTGCTTCTTATATTGGTTTCCATTCAAACAAACTCAGGGCTTTTCTTTCTAGTGGGAGGGGATTAGCTTCTTGATTTTTATATTCACACCTGACTTTCTCATTTCCAGGCTTTTTTTTTTCACAGACTGACAATGGTTTGCCTTAAGTCCAATGACTCATTACTGCTCAATAATTGAAAAAGATGTATCAGGGGGGTGGGGGGTTGTTACTTTGTGAGGGTGAAAAGGGTAACTATTTCATTGTTCTGTACACCTGAAACTAACAATAAAAAAAAAAAATAGAAAATCTATATTTAAGCCAAAAAAAAAAAAAGAAAAAGATGTATCAGAAATAAGGCCTATCATCTGTTCCTTTAGTGTTTTAATATCTCGGCCTCTTTTATTCCTTCTGTCAACAAAACTTGACTATAATTTGTTTAATCATTCGACACATATTAAATAATGTAGTTTTATATTTTAAAGGGATCTTAGAAGACATCTGTGTAAATTCCCACTCTTTTATATGTTTGGAAAGTTGAAGTCCACATCTGTGGACTGTGAGGCAGCTCATTAGAGGCCTTTTCGGTATAAAGAAATAGGGCTGTAGCTAATGTCAGTTGAACTTAAAGTTTATTGGGATTGGTTGCTAGTTTACTATTCTCAATCTAGGGAGTTTTTCCGAGACTTTTAAAATTGCTTAATTGGGATTCAAAATTACTGTTCCCTGTCATCAAATCAGTGTCAAATGTCTTGTTAAAAGAATGCTCTGAAAACCATTTTTTAGTTTTGTAAAAAGCACAAGGTACTGTGAGCAGTACATATACAGGTGATGGGTTGGATTTGACACACAGGCCATAGTTTGCAGACCCCTGGTTTACATCACAATTGAAACAAATGATTGCCATCAGAAGTCTGTTAGAAATAATTGATTTGGTGTATCATTTGCCTGTATCTTTATGTAAGTTTATAAAGGCTAGTTGGTCCTAATAAACATCATAAGTAATAAGTGCTTAAATGTTTCTTAACGAGGTAGGCTCATTTGTTCTCCCTTTCCCTAATTCCTGGAGATCCATCTGTGCTCTGACAGTTTAAAATCTTCCAATGTGCTTTTGTAAGTAAGCCTAATTAAAAATCACTACGTGATCTGATACTCTGTGTTGGCCTGCAAAATTTACATGTAATACCCTATATATGAGTGTTTGTACTGATTCGAATCATTGATGTTTAGAAGTAAAAGAGACCATCTACTTCAATTTCCTCACAGATGAAGAAATGGAGGCCTAGGAGATTCATATAATTTGTCTAAAATCATATAGGCTACCTAAGATCTTATTTCTCTGTCATGCTATCTTTAATTTACACTTGAGAGCTGTGGATTACAATGAAAAAGGGAAGGAAAATTAATTTAGAAGTTTATCCCTTCTAATTTATAATAAATCATACTTTAAATTCGTAAGTTTTACACTTTGGATCTTTGGTTGACCATTCATCTGATGACAAAACAAACAAAGCAACAACAACCAAAAGAAAAAATTCTCACAGCACAAAAATTGCCCACAGCTATTTTAAAAAAAGAAAGAATAAATTAGCTTTAACATAAAACATACACATTGCCAGGCACACTCAGGAAAATTATTCAAAAGATGCTCATGTGCCAAAATTGGAAGGTAAAAATCAATGCCAGTGTCTGCTAATGTCCCTTAACAAACTTTTTTCCACTTTTTTTTTTAAAAGCTGCGTTTGTTTCTTTGGTGTGTGTGTGTGTGTGGGGGGGGGATGCTCTAGACTTTTCACTGGACCATACATTCAAATTATTAAAGATACCCTCGTAAAAAAAACTTACATAAAACAAATGAGATATAGAGTTAACGATTTATTCTAAAAGGGTATTTTCTCCTTTTTAATAGTGTGAGTAAAAATTGTTTAATGAGATTGGGTCTTTAAAAATATAGTTTAAACCTAGCATTTATCCTAATTTTAAGAGTGGTAGAACTTTTGTTTGTTGTAAGGAGATACATTACTTTGCTTCTCTTTGGACTTAATATTTTAGGCAGCCATAAATGTTTGACAAATAAACCATAGTTGTAGTTTAGGGCTAATACACAAAATTGTATATACACTGTTGTTTGCCATTAATGCTTTAAGAAATCAGCCAGATAATTTAATTTTGTTGTATTGTTTTTTGTTTGATTAGTGTTGTATTAAAAAAGTAAAATATGTATTTCATTTAGAGCTTAGTGTTTCTTGAGATTATCTGATTGTTTCTAAATCCTAATATTGCATTTTACAGTTTATAAAAATAATTTGGTAAATATGATTTCATTTAGTCACTAATATTTTGTAAAACCCTTTAAGATTTACCATTGCAAAAGCTGAAAATGTACTTTATGCACATTTTAAGCAACATTGTCAAAGACTTCAAAGCAGTCTTAAAATATGCCTTCCTTCATTGTACCATATTTTATACACACAAAAGTGTTATTTCCTAACATGGGTAGAATTTTAATTAATTTTAATGAGATGGGAAATTAAGGCTAATGCGTTTTTTGGTGCTGTCCTGAGAATGTTTCATGGGGGTGGGGGTGTGAGAAGGGAGCACTTGGTGGGGGCAGACTCAAATGTTAATCTCATCCTCTGTGATAATTATAGGACAGGGTGGATTCCTGAAGATAGAGAAAGGCAAAAAGGCATATCCTAGCAATTGTGAACTTAATACCAATGATTTTAAAGACCTTCAATGAATGATCAGAGAGCTTTTTAAGAATCTGGGTGTGTATCAGTTTACCAGGGCTGCAATACCAAAATACTGCAGACTGGCTGATTTTAAACAACAGAAATTTATTTTCTCACAGTTCTGGAAGTTGGAGGTCTAAGATGAAGGTGCCAGCAGGTTTGGTTTCCTTTGAGGCCTCTCTCCTTAGCATGCAGGTGGCTGTCTTCTCCTTGTGTTGTCACATGGCCTTTCCTCTGTGCACATGCACCCCTGGTATCTCTTCCTCCTTTTACAAAGAGACCAGTCATATTGGGTTACATTCACATTATTACAGGTCCATCCACCCTACTGGCCTCATTTGAACTTAATCGTCTCTTTAGAGATCCCATCTCCAAATAAAGTCGCATTCTCAGTTTAGGACTTCAGTATAGGAATTCTGTAGGGATGCCATGCAGCCCATAAGATGGTAGTAACCACTATGACCTCACTAATGGATAAGTTGATTTAATCCCTCTCCTCTATTTTATTACCCTCCACATAAACACACTCTTTTTTTTTGTTAGTTGTGATAGTTTGGTATTTTCGCAGTGTCTTGTTTTTAAAGACACAATTTAACAGAGCTGTCTATAACTCAGTGAGCACCCTGGCAGCAGCTGAACTGTTACTTTGCTTCACAGCAGATTGAGAATTCACACCCAACAAGCAAAATAATTTTGACACATGGTTCTGTGTGAGGTTACAAGCTGTTGTTTAGCAGGGTATTGTGGTCTTTTTGTAATTGCAGAGAATGGTTGACCCTTTAGGACTGCTGTTCCCATCATAGTCCATGTAAGCCGTGCATGGGACCTTGGCAACATGTGTCATGGCTTGGTATTAGCAACTTCTTAGGACCCTCGAGTGCTAAGAGTTTTGATTCTTTATAGTCATTACATTGTGTTATAAATTCTATACTATTTTTTGTTTTTTTCCTGCACTAGGAAAGTCAATTTAGTATTTGAATAACATTTCCGAATACACAGGTCTATATGTAGAAATGCTGCTCTTATATATGTCAGTGCTCTTACATTAAAATGAGGAATACAGTACTGAAGAAATAATGTGTATTAGGCTTATTAGCACCATACATAGCATGTAGCAATCACTCAATAAACGGGATATTCTTTCGCTTCGTTTTTCTTAACATGCAACTCATTGAGAAGCAATATGCACACAGATAGTAGCAAAGATAACTTGATGCGCTTCAGACATGGTGAATAAAAAGGAAAATTAGCTCCTCCGGGGCCGGCTGAGTGGCGCGATGGTTAAGAACTGGCTTGGGACGCCAGAGGGCCCCGGTTCGGATCCCACATATGAGGGCCAGTGACACTGCCCTCCACAGCTAAGATGCTGAACAACAGCTCAACCTGGAGCTGGGCTGCCGTGAGTCGCCGGTGACGGCGTAGGCTGCAGCCCCTGTGGCAGTGGGCTGCCATGGGCTACCGTGTGTAGCCAGCAGCCTCAGTGAGCTGCCGTCCAGAAGCTGGCGACTGATCTGCCTCGCCTGGGAAGAGTGCAATGATGGTGCCAACTTGGGCCAATAAAGCAACATCTTCCACAACTAGACTGAAGAACAAAACAGCAGCAACTTGTCTGTTCCCCTTCCCCTAATTCCCCAGCGCTGTTCCCATCCCCCTAATTCCCCAATAAAAACCTTTTAAAAAAAATTAGCTCCTTCAGCACTATTACAGAAACCTGTAAACCACCTACATTTTACATCCTTTGCTTACACTGAGACTAAGGGTGTGTGCTTTCATAATTTTCTATATTTTTTCTCATCTAAGTCGGAATTAACTTGTCTTTCTCCCCAACAACCTGTAAAATCACAAGGTTTAGTCCTGGTTACTGTATTTATCCATGTCTTCAGCATCCGCCAGAGTGCCTGGCCCATTGGAAGTGCTCAGAGTATTGGCTGAGTGAATAAAATAAGTCGGTCAAAAAAAAAATCATGCTTAGTGCAATCCTCCCCCCACCCCCCATCTTCGTTAATTGCATAGTTATTATAGGGTTCACTTTTCACTTGTTACCCCACTCCACAGATGCATCTAATCAACATTTGTTTTGATTGGTTTATTGCTCCAAAGTGATATAAATGCATCAGTTGCCCATTATCCACATTTTCACTTTTTGTGGTTTCAGTTACCACAGTCAACCATGATCTGAAAATATTAAATGGAAAATTCCAGAAATAAACAATTCATAGGTTTTAAATTGCGTGCCATTCAGAGTAGCGTGATGTAACCTTGCCCCATCCTGCCGCGAATCATCTCCACACTGTCGGTGCTGCTCACCCATTAGTCACTTAGTAATCTTCTCACTTATCACATCCATTGTTGCAGTATCACAGTGCTTGTGTGCTTATTTTACGTACTAATGGCCCCAAAGAGCAAGAGTAATGATGCTGGCAATTCAGATATGCCAAAGAGAAAGAAGCTCTAAAGTGCTTCTTTTAAGTGAAAAAGTAGACGTTCTCGACTTAATAAGCAAAGAAAACAATCATATGCTGAGGTGGCTAAGGTGTATCCTAGGAATGTATCTTCTGTCCATGAAATTGTGAAGAAGGAAAAATAAATTTGTGCTAGTTTCGCTGTGACACCTCAAAATGCAAAAGTTATGGTCACAAGTGCATGGTAAGTGCTTGGTTAAGATGGAAAATCCGCTAAATTTGTGAGTGGAAGCCGTGAACAGAAACCAGGTTCTGATTGACAGCAATGTGTTGTGCCAGAAAGCCTTGAATCTGTGACGACTTCAGCAAAGGACCCACTGAACTGAGTGACCACATTCACATAACTTTTATTACAGTACGTTGTTGTAATTCTATTTTATTATTAGTTATTGCTGTTCATCACTTACTGTGCCTAATTTATAAACTCAACTATCATAGGTATGTATGTGTAGGAGAAAAACAGTACAGTATACACAGGGCGGGCCATGATTTCAGGCACTGAGGACCATGGAATGCGTCCCCGTGGGTAAGCGGGGCTACTGTACATAGAACATTCAGGTGATTTATTGCACTCTTTGAGTTAATTTGGAGGGCGTGGGCGTGCCTTTTTCTTTATATGAAGATAGTTGTTACTCTTCTTCCATGGTTTTTCATCTCAGTAAATGGAAGAAACACCCATCCAGATGTCCTAAAAGAAACCTTTTATCCTTCCCTTTTCCTCATTCCTGTGTCCGATCAATTACCCTTGAGTCTACTTCCTAAAAATCTTTGGAATTCTAGTACTTCTGTCCAGCTCCAGTACTGCAGTCCAAGTTTTTTAGTCTTCTAGATTTCTGCAACATCCTCCTGATAACATTGCTCGCTTTTTGCAGCCCAGTTTCTTTTCTCTCAGTTCTTCATATAGCCAGGATGATCTTTTAAAAGTGTAAATCAGGTCATTTCTCCTACCCTGCTTAAAACCTTTCAGTGCATTTATTTTCTCTGATTCTTCAAGGCCCCTCAGAACAGGGTTTTGTTTGTGTGTTTCAAGCTTTACTTCATGTCTTGTTACTCTTTCCTCACCCAGGCCTTCCGCTGACGATTGCTCTTCCCTGCCTTCCTCCCCCAAACTTCCATGTTCTTGCTCTGCTCATGTTCATGCATCAGGTCTAAACGCTAGTGACCATTTCCTCTAAGATGTATTCCTAGACTGCTAAATTTGATTAGACTTTGCTCTGTGTACGTCCATTGGAAAATTATTATCTCCTTGTTTGTCTGCCTGCCTTTCTGACATAAAAGTTTGATGAGTGCTGAGTCACCACCACTCTCCAGTTTAGGGCAGCAGCAGTTCCTGTCACATGGTAGCCTACTCAAGCGCTTGTTAATTTGTGATTTTTAAATGTACTGTTAACTCTGCATCTTAAAGATGTGGCAGAATAATCAGCATAGGCCCGTAATGTTAGATACTCCTTTATACTGAATAGGTGTTAGTATATCCTTTTTAAACAAAGGACCAAGAAACTAGAGCCTCTGGCCAAATCCGGCCCTTAACTTTTTATAAGGACCACAAGCTAAGGAAAAAAAAAATTTTAAGTGCTTGGAAAAAAGTCAAAAGCATCATATTTTATGACACAACAATATCATAATTAAATTCAAATATCAGTGTCCCTGAATAAAGCTTTATTGGCCACACTCATTTGCTTACACACTGTTTGCTGCTGCTTTTGTGCTCCGACCACAGAGAAAGCAGTAGTGACAGACTGTATGGCTGGCGAAGCCTCACATGTTCACTGTCTGGCTATGCACAAAACAGGCTGCTGACTACTCTAAATGATTTCCGTGACATGAGAATAGCATGGATCAGTGTAATTAGACATATTTAAGTTATGTCTCAGTTCCCTTTTTTCTTTTTTTTTGAGCTCAAGGTTTAACCACGGCCATTAAGATAAGAGAATATCATTTGAGTTTCCAGAGCTGTATTCCAACCTCTGCTTTCCACACACCTAGAGCTTCTTGAAACTTGAACGTTGCTGATTAGATGTTGAGAAAACAGAGACTTCAAATCCTAGGAAATTGTGTAGACAAAACCAGTGTAAATGGCTTATCTCCTGCCCAATGGTCTAAATGTAATCTTTTCCTAAATATTCTGATTATTAAAATTTACTATTTTTACAGTTAAGGAGAAAAAGGGAACAACTTTTTATGCTATTTGATATAGTCATGAAAATATGCTAAAGCCCTTTTATAAATTTTGAATCATTTTTGTCAATATGTTATCTTGCAGAAAAATAGGCCCAGCCATGTTTTGGTTGTGTAATCTATTACTGATTATTGGAAGTAACTTTATTTGTTAGGACTTAATTATTTCGCAATATAGAACCTTCATCTTCATCATTTAATAAAATCAAATGGTTTTTACAACATTGTTTACATTTTGTTTAAAAATATTTTATTGAGAAAATACTTAATTAACTTTGTTTTATTTTTAGGGTTATATCCTGTGTTGTGACCTCATGGTTTAAGTGGGAATAAAGATGAGTATAAGCAGTGATGAGGTCAACTTCTTGGTATATAGATACTTGCAAGAGTCAGGTGAGTACTTTCATAAAGTAAATAGGCCTCAAATTATTTTAATATTCTCAAAATAACCTTTTATGCATTTGAAATTTGTATCAGTCCAAACTGTTGAACTTTGTATGTTTCCTTAATGTCTGGACTGCCATTTTAAAGCTATGTGTTACTGCATGGTTTAACTCTCTGACTCTTTCAAATATGTTGGAATCATCTCAGGCAAATATTTGTAACAAATGGTTTGGCTTTCGGTGTTCAAAAACCATCTTTATAACTTGTTGTGAGCCCAGATTATTGCGCACGGTTAGCAGGAACATATAAAGTCTCAGATACCATCAATTTGATAATGTACATTCACAATCCTGAGCAAAATGTTATTGGTCCTAATTGCAGTTAGCATTTATTTCTAAAGCTAAAATTAACCATATTTTTTCAGAATGCTTTCATAAATATTATTCCAATTGATTAAGTGTATCCTTGATCTGAATATTTACTAATGTATGTATTTACTAGGGGATGATTAATAGATATAAATTATTGAAAGTCATTTGTAATAAATATTAAATCATCCAAGTGTTCTAGACAGATTAAGAGGTGTTGTCATAAAACAAGGATAACTAACTACAAGGGAAAATGTGGGGTAGATTAACAAAACAATGTAAAAGTAGAAGAGAGAGAACTTGGGTTGGAGGGGGCATAGGTGGTGGAAAAGATTGACTGCAATGGTAAGTGCAGATTGTCAACATGAGATGGAATTCTTTGATGCTTGAAAAAGTCATGGTAGACAGGGTGAATTTCAGAAACTATAGCTTAAATCTATTGGAATGTTTTAGTAGTAAGGTGAGGTGTGGTATAAAAGAAGATAATTTTGGTAGTCGCATATGAGGAAGGACGGAAAGAAGAGAGTAGGACATTGAGCTCTCAGTTTTGGTTTGGAAACAACAGCACCTCTTCTTATAGGCTTAGCTAGTTGTCCTTTCTTATACAGAGAATGCAAACCTGGCCTTAGATTTTAGACCCCACTGCTTGTTGGGATGTTCCCAGCATCCTCCAGTTCTGGGATTTTCCCTTGGGCAGAGAGAGGTTATTTATTTCCAACCAGCATGGAACAGCTGGAACAGCTGAGAAAATGATGCCTAACAAGGGCAGGGAGAGAAAAAGAGAAGGAATGAGAGTAACCAATCAATGCAGAATAACTTGTTATGAAGCTTTGAAATAATAGATCTTGTTTTGTTTTCTTTTTTCAACTGGTAAACTGGTATTGAGGTAGATCCAAAGAGGACATCTACACAATATTTTGAATATGATAAAATGATTAATGAAGTGGAAAACGTAGTGCCCTAGTGATTGTTACATATATTACATGTATACACGTGTTTGGATATTGTTATGTAGTACTTTTTTGCCAAAATGGAAAGACTATGTTGGGTCAAAACAAACTCTGCTTTTTCTGACTTTGAATCTGACCACCATTTAAGCAAGAGCTTTCAGGCCTTGAACACCAAAGTAGAAATACATTGCGAAGGATCAGTGAATGGGAAATATATTTTAATGGCTTGTAGGTTCATTGCAAAGGCAAGGATTTAGGTTGAACCATATGAAACTACTGTTTCTAGAGATCAGAAATAGTTGAATAGCCCAACATCATCCTGTGCTGAGGTGAGGCAGGGCGAGGTGGAGTTAGAGATGTTCATGAACACTCAGAGTAAATCTTGTTTCCAAACAGAAGTCCACAGGTTGATGTTTTATGTTGCTATAGGAAAATACAGCAATGAAGGGAGCAGTAAAATAATACTCTGTATTCACTTCTGAAAGAGTATCCAGTGATTAAATACCAAAAGTCTTCTTAAAGTTGCTTATGTTCTCAGAGAAAACCCTTCTAAGTTCCATGTTTTAAGTTGCAGTAAAAATAAACCAAGAATTACATTTAAAAAAACTTTCAATGGCAGATTGATATTTATCATATTAAGTCCTTTATAATTGCTCAGTGCATTCTTAGTTATTTTATGTGTATTTTTTAGAAAGCTTTATGCTTTACAGTGTACTGGTGATGAAGTGTGATGTTAAGGTACATCTTTAAAAATGTGAACACCAGTTTCTTCATAAAAGTTGTAGCTTCCTATTTACGTTTTGACTTATAGGGGAAAATCAGACACAGCCGATGACATTTTGACTTATGGCAGTTTTTCTAGGAATGCAACTTACCATAAATTTAAGAACTGCCTATACCAGAGTTCTAAAGTTTGATCCTCTGACAACCTGCATCAGAATCACTTAGGGAATGGCGAATGGGGTCCAGGAATCTGCACTTTACAAATGCCCCAGGTGATTCTTAGACATAATAAAGTTTGAAAGCCACTGGTCTGTATTTGCTTTAGGAAAATTAGAACTTGACAAGAAAGTTGACAGCAGGTATATTCCCAATATCTTGAAAGAAAAATTATATCAATTGGGTCGTTGGGAAAATCATGACGTAGTTTTCTATGTTTTTCAATGCAAAAATGCGTAATAATTTTTCCAATGACCCAATAGTTAAGGGATAAAGTAGAAAACGTGAAATACTGTACACATTGAGATTTGGAACGTGAGAATATCTCCTAAAAAGGGAGCAGCCACTAAAAGAGGCGAATTTGTATTTGTAGGCAAGGTTTTTCAGGAATGGTGATGAGGCATGTTTATATAATAAAGGACATCATCAGATGTTCACTTGAAATTACTTACAGGAATAGGAGATGGGAAAGAGTTTAAGAAATGTGTAGTTCTGTCAACTCAGGACAGGTTCTAGATAGAGCTCAGAATCTAACCCATCTCAGCACTTGCCACTTAATCCAAAATCTTTCTTGGCTCTGATTTTCATTTATACATTTAAAAATGTCATTTTTACAATTGGTTTTATTTTGAAGTCACCTAGTTCAGAAATTTCTTCTGGGTTGTTTTGGGGATTCAGTGTATTTATCACCATAATTTCAAAGACATGCTTATTGAGAATTAGTCATTAAGTATCCAAGTAAATCTGTAAATTACTTTTAGACCATAAACATTTCTCTTAAAAGATTTAAAGCAATACAGAATAAACTAGAACCTTAATACTACTACTTTTAACATGCTACTTTCCTATAAAAAGAATACTTTCCCTAAAAAGGAGTACTGAATTGAATTAGGAGATAGGAAGCACAGAAATAATCATGATAAAGAAAGTATCTGTGCAAAGACATTAAAGGGCTGGTTTGTAAAGACTACCACAAAAGAAAATAAAATTCCCTTCTTGCTTGTGTCACTCTCTAAAAGCTCTCAGTAAGAAAGTGCAACAAACACCTCAAAGTTTTGTTCTGTTTTGATGTGTATTTGATTAAGAAATAATGTTTTTCAGTAAGCCCTTCTAATATTTGTTCTCTACAAACAGTATTTAATGTTGACTGGGCCATGGTATCCACCTCTAGAGGGGATAAAAGCACTAAAATTGTTTTAATTTTAAATACTTTTTGTGGTGATCATCCTATTATGACTGTTATAAGCATTAGAAGATATTATCTGTTAAAGTCCCTCTCTTTCCCCCAAATTACATAGCCTCTCACATCTTCAGTTTCCACATCCATAAAATTTGTTGCTTGTTAAAAAGGCATTACATTGTGATATTCGGCCCCAAATGTTTTATAGATGTCTCTGTGAAACAAGCTATCCATTCCATTTATTAAAACTAATTAAGAGAAAAGCACACTTATTGTAGGATGTTTTTATTAAGTGTTCTAACTTTTTATTTTTCTCAATTTTATCTAGAATGTTCACCCTAAGCAAATTACTTTGCTCATCACCATTTTGTACTTTTATGAACTAGCGTTCCATATTCAACAAATATTTCCTAGGGAATAAAATTAGTAATTTTTTTTTCTTTTGAGATGACTTAAAAATTGAGCGTATTTGACATGTAGTACTGTAAGTAACGATTGACTTGATTCAGTATGCTCCCTTTAATTAGTGTTTGCCCAAGGGCATTAATAATTTGATTGCCCTAATAACTGATATCTAGCAACCATATGCAGAATAAGTACTAAGTGATACATGCTAAGCTGTATGTATATAATAGAACTTGATACAGTATTAATTTTAGAAGAGCTAAGCTGGTTTGGACTTCTTAAATCCCCCTGCACTTTGTATTTTACTGTTGGCTCTCTTGTAGTTATTCACACATTAATTTTTTTCTAGAGTTATTCCTGGCAATTATTTGTGAACTTGTAGCACTGTTTTTCTTGTTGCTTTGTATAAGATGTGATTTTATTTTACTTAAATTGTGTATTTGGTTGGGGGAAGAATTTTTTATTGTAGGTTTAACTGTCATCTATTGCATGTTTAAGAGCTAAATAACTTTTCTACTTACAATGTACTTGAATGTTGGATGCTATGAAACAGTTGTATTTTGCATCTTATGATTGAAGACTGACTGGAAAATCCAAAAACAGTATGTCTTTATTGCTATTTTCTAGATTGTGATTTTGAATACTATTATTTTTTTAAATCCTCATGTTATTAGAACTGAAGTTCATCTTGTCTCCATTTATGAGGTGATGATATATGTAGATTTAAAGCATTTGGTTCATGAAAGAGCATCTTGTCTCTCCTGCAACCCACCTGTCTCCACTGCTCTCTCATCTTTTCAAAGGGATATTGCGTCTCCCTGGATACAGGCCTTGCACCACATCTCAGTCTCTCTCTCTCCCCCCCC
>NW_017731981.1:420325-432127 GCF_001890085.2 Hipposideros armiger
CTCTCTCTCTCTCTCTCTCTCTCTCTCTCTCTCTCTCTCTCTAAATATAAATATGACCATAATAGGCATAAACTAACCTGAATGTTTATGTATAACATTAAGGTTCTGACCTATAACAGCATATCCCATTCATTCATGGTTTTGTTTTTTTTTTTCATTTAATGATTTTGTGTTAACCCCTACAATAGCTAGTAAAATGCCAGCAGTCAAATGACAGTGTAGTTTCTCTTGACTCAGAGTAAGGTAACTGGGTTAGATAAACATTCCTTCCTACATATGACCCTGCTGGTGCCATTTATAAACAGACTTTAACAACGGACTGGATGGAGTCAGATTAAACTGGCTGTCAGTAACTCTCCCCTAGGTATGAGGAACTGCACTGACGAGAGCTCAGGATCTGGCATGTCCACCTTTAGTCTTTGGATTTTTATGTGGGAATAGCCAGCATAGCAAGGGTAGAAGGACACATTAACATACATTGCTGATGGGATTCTAAATTTGCAATATTTGAGGGGAAAGCAATTTTCATAAAAACTTTCTTTAAAAATGCTCATGTCCCCCTCAAGTTTTGAGGGAATCCATCCTAAGAAGGAAAAAAAAATACATACATGGCAAAAACCTATATACATAGATATTTGAGGTAAGATTCCTTTTAAATAGTGAACATTGGAAAGGTCCAAATATCCAGCTGTGGGATGAGTAATTTACTAGCTGAGTACTTTTATTTGGTTGAATATTATAATAAAATTATTTCAGAAAATTTAATTTATATGAAATGTTCATAGTTGTATATATTTTTAAGGGCAAAATTGGGGCAAAAAATTGTATAACTAGTGTATTTTGCTGGAAAAGAACAACATGTAAAGAAAAAAAGAAACATTAACGGTTGCATTTGGGTTTTGGTATTTTAATTTTTTCCCTTCTCCACATTTTTCTATAATTGCTGTGCCTAATTCTTCAACATCCAAGATCCCCCTACTTCTTTTTACCTTTTCTAAAATCCTTAAGTGTTTCAGTGTGGAACTTTTAGATTAATCACAAATCTGGGTCTGGGACAGAGTAGGAATGGATTTGGGTGCAAGGAACTGTGTCGTGGTGAGGGCAGGGGTATAATTTTCTGGGCTTTTCTGATCTGAAGCTTAAAATAAGACCTTGGATAAATCAGATTTTCATTCCAGTAAGTGGACATGTGTTGCAATAATAGTTAAACTTTGCCTGTTTTGTTTCTTGTGCAGACACCCTGTACCATAACCATGAGGCTCAATGCCCATTGTCCTGTTCCTATACTCTCTGTAGAGTTGTCAGGTTCAGGAGGACTAACTCCCCTTTGAAAACACAGTCCCTGTCACCCAAGGGAGAATACTCCTTGAAACAAGCGATATTCAGAACATGGTTGTTTTGTGATCTCGTTTCTTATGTGGGAATGGTGTGTGGTCTCATGAGTAACAGCACACACCCCTGCCGCTGCTTATCTTCATCACGGAATTACACTGAACTTTGTGGGTTTTGGCCTTATTCTTCTCTGGCATCTCTTTTCTAACTCCCAGATTTCTTAATCAGCCTAGTGAATGTGTAGAGCACTTGGTTATAGAGGTATTATTTATATCAGATTTGCTCTTACCCCTGGAAAGAAGGGATGCTATTTTAGGCAATCAGGCCAGACTCCCAACATTTCAGATTTAGGTTGATCCCTTTTGCTTTCCATGTAATCAAAAGCGGTCCCTGAAAAAGTATTTCCTGCATATATATTTACAGATATGTGGAAACATTTTCTGGCATAGCCCTGGTTCAAGTTTTAGTTTTGTTTTTCAAGGAAGATTTAAGTTTTATGCTTTTTTTGGATTCATAGATTTTCTTAGGTGCCAAGATACATTATAGTAGAATTGCATTCTGATTTAACAAATGTGTATTGAGCACTAGTTAAATTAAGTAATGTTCTATTTTTCCAGAATTAAAAGATTACTAGACATAAAACCTTTCCTCAGGCAGCTCAGCATACACATACACACAACCATAGACACACAGTGTGGTAAGTGCCGCACACATACAACTTCGTGGATTAGCATAGAAGAGAATGAACAACTCTGGGGCAGTGGAAGGAAAGACTCACCTCCATTCATATAGGAGAAAAGAGCACAGGGCCACATAAGGCCCGAAGGCAGGAGATAATGCAGCATATCCAAAGTGACATGCAGTTGGTGATCACTTGGAATTTAGTGTGCGATGGGAAGAAGTGTGGGGGTGTGGAATTAGGGACATGAACCTGGACAGATAGGTAGGGTCAGATTACAAAAGCAGCAGTGTGCCATACTTAGGAGTTTGGTCTTTATTACGAAGGCCGGAGGGATCATTGCAAGTGCACAAGTAAGGAGTGAAAGGATCAGTTTTTGTTTTAGAAGTAGCATTCTAGCTGTAGTGTGGCAAATGTACTGAACTGGGGAACAGAGAGGAAAGGAATTTATGGCAGTAATGGGACAGGCAAAAGATCGTGGGGACTAAACAGGATTTGGCAGAGAAGGAAAGCTGATGACGGAGACCAGAGAGGATTTGGCGAGTGGCGGAATGAACGTCAGGGGCCTAGGTGGGCATGAGGGTGACTTTAAGGTGTGAGGAAGTGAAGTCATAAATTCCTAAAGAAGTTTTTGGGGAGGGGAAGAGGAAAAATAGTTTTGAACATAATGGTTTTAAGCTGCCATGTAATGCTATAATTAGAAATAAAGAAAAAAATGAGAGTTGAATCCAACATTTATTTAAGCAGAGCATATACGCGAAGTGTGGGCCTTCTTTAGAGTAAACATTAAGGAGAAGTACCAAAGTAGTGCTTAATGACCACTTCAGGATTATTTTCTTGCTATTGGAGGACATTCTAAGCGCATGTGCAATAACTTGAGATAGATGTAAATATCGGTGTGATAGCTTCTCTCCTTGTCTGACAGAACAAATTCAGAATATGTGCAACATTCCTACCAAAATTGACATCATATTCCACCTCCAGCTTTTAGGATATTCTTGGACATAAACTTGAACTCTATCATCTAGTTAAACAGGTTTTAAATGTTATGGTTTTGATTATTTCAGTTGTACTTATGAAAATGAAACACTTTTAAAACCTTGCTAATAAGGCATCTTAATGTTTCATGCACTACTGACACCACTAACACCCTGAGTTAAACAGAAGAACAATGATGCAATGTTTTTATTCTCTGTTAGTGAGCAGGAAGTCACTCTGCCTTACGTAGCTTTCTTGTTGAGCAGATTCTCTCTAGGAGCAGTAGACTGCAGCAGTGACGGCCATGGTTTCTCAGTGAATCCTTATTCTCATAGTGGCTCTTTTCCTATTTGGTAATTCAGATTATAAAATAAAATTACATGTGTGTATGATGTAGGCCCTCAATAAATGATATTGTTTATCTTGAAATCTTACTTAAATCTTGATCTCTTAAATCTTAAACCTCTAAGCCACTTGACTATTTAGCTTTTTTCCTATTAATGATTTACTGCAGAATTTACTTAGGGAGGGATATGTAATTGAAAACTAAAATTTTAACCTTACTGATTATGGATTTCACTGCCATATCCCTCACCCTTTCTCCCCATCCTTCCCAGTTTTTTGTCTCAGCTTTCTACCCTGGTGATCTGGAATCTACTCATATTCAAGTAGTTGTGGATTTCCTGATAAGGGACAGTGTGCAAAATGGTGGGGGTTTTCCCCATTGGTATGTTCTTAGCCATCTCTGTGAACTCAGATTAAGCTGAACACCATAAATGTGTTTATGATCTTGCCTGTTGGCAAAATCATGAGGTGAAAATGAAAGTCTTTAAGGTAACATTTTTTCATGTCTCACTGGGGTTGTTACGGGAATGGAATGGTTAGATGTGCCACAGAGAGAATGAAGGAGCCGGGAGGAACTTTGTCAGTTAAACAATTAAAATATTTCCTAGCCACATGTTAGTGTTAGCCTGTTCCTAAGTGCCACATGGAGCCTAAGGGTGGAAGCACAAAATGCAAAAAAAAAAGAAAAGGAAAAAAAAAAAAGACATGCACTAAGCACTAAAAAACTAGGGTACACTGGCTAGACCACAGTTATTGTGTAGATTAAATCAGTTTAACCAAGGCTCAAATAAGCCCATCTTCTGTTTATTCAATATGAAGGTTTCTTAACATTCTATATTGTATGTATTATGTAATTGAATTGTTTAAGATACATTAGTGAAAATGACTATTTAATGGTAATCTTTGATGAGTATTTTGGTAAAGAGAATTAACCATTCTTGGGCCCATCAGTTTATTAGAATTTTACTTTTCACTTTGAACTTGACTTTCATAAGAAACAAGACCAATGTAAAGAGATTTTTGTTATGTGAATGTTTTGGTATTAAGTATTTCAAATAAAAAAATTAAACAATTACTAATTGAGACAAACTGGATTTTCGTTTGCTATCTCATTTTCTACATCATTTAGATGGGTTATTTCTAAGTGGTGAAGAATTAAGAATTTATCACTTATACATACACTGGGTTTTCAATTTCAATTTTTCATTTCTTACTAGTTTTAGTTTGCTTTTGATTTTCTAAGTCATTTTAAAGAACTTGCCAAAGATAGAATTTATAAGGTGTTTGGCGATTTGTATGTAGAAATTTAAATATAGTACAAAAATATTAAATGTCACTTAATTTGTATTGGCCTAAATTATCTTGACTAAAGCCGTTCAGTCACATAATTCCAAATGCTTTTTCCCAACTTTAAAGTTTGATGCTATTTATTGAAGGAACTTACGTGCCACTGCTAAATCTTGTATCTACTAGAAAAAATTTAAATCGGACATTACATAATTAAAGTGAAAAGGAAAATATATAAAGATTAACATATTTAAGTTTTGATACTTCTTTTGTTTAAAATCACCTTTGACCTTAGCTAACAGCCTGGGATTTCATTTGAGTGGAACATGGTTTTAAAAGATTATAAAGATTATAGAGGTCTTTCATTTGTGTTGTATAACATGTTGCCACTAGGAGAATAAATTCTTATACCTTTTCTTTTGCTTTTAGGATTTTCTCATTCAGCGTTTACCTTTGGTATAGAAAGCCATATCAGTCAATCAAACATAAACGGTGCCCTTGTCCCACCTGCTGCATTGATTTCCATCATCCAGAAAGGTCTACAGTATGTAGAGGCAGAAGTTAGTATTAATGAGGTAAGGAAGACTTATTTCAAGTATTAATTCTGACTCTTAAATATGTCTTTATCTGATGTTTGCTCATTAATGACCTGGCTTCAGCTTTCCCTGGTTGACAGAATCTAAGGGCGTTATTTCTAATGTAGCAGTCAGGTCGCACAGGCGAGGCGTGTTGGCTCTCAGCTGTCAGGACCATCAACTGTGGCTTGTTTCCCTTTATATGGTTTTGTAAGTAAACAGAAGTCGTTTTCTTTGAAACAACAGCATTGTGCTGTGGAATGCTAAGACCATAATCGATGGTCTGAAAAGTCAGAGAATCTCAGATTATTTGGTTATACCTGATTTTGGAAGGCTATAATTGAAGCTAATTCTTCATATTATTGCCTATTTAAGGCCTATATATAGGTAGTTTAACTCAGATGTCAGCCAACTATGACCCAATAACCAAATCCTGCCTGCTGCTTGTTTTTGTAAAGTTTGATTGGAACACAGCCATGCTCATTCATTTATGTATTGTCTGGCAAATTTTGTGCTACAGTGGCAGAAATGAGTAGTTGTGACAGAGACCTTACGGTCTGTAAAGCCTAAAATATTTACTATCTGGTCTTCATGTAAAAAGTTTGTAAGCCCTGCTCTAGCTGAAAATATGGTCAGGATTTATGATATGGGGAGCTTTTACCCTATTTTCATTTTAGAGATTAACATGTTCCCCTTTCCTTTCACATACATTTTTAAAACTGAAGCACCCATGGTTTCTATATCAGTATTTATTACTATAATTATATAGCATACTAAAATTGATTTTATTACCTTTGTTTCCTCATCTCTGTAACTGAAAAATCCACTAATACTAACTTAAATGTGTCTTCACTGTCATTTAGCACTTTACCTCCCAAAGTATCCTTTATTGCAGAGGGTGCTAAAGATTTTCTACCAGTGGCTAGAGATGAAGTCTCCTTTTACCTGAGAAACTTTTTGTAGATTTAATATAGTACTCCACAATGTATCTGTGTTGTTTTTTAATATTTTGAAGTTACTTATAAATTAAAATACTTTCTCCTACTCCTCAAACACTCTATTACAATTGATAGTTTAGAAAGATCTGTGTTTTTGTAGCTCAAAGCACTGTTAGGCGTCAGGAGTGCATGGTCATCAGCTTAAGTGAGCCAGGCTTCACGGGCGCGTGTTGTTAGCTCATTTGCACTGTTTCTAATGTGCTCTGTGTTTGTCTCTTCTTGTACTTGCTGGAGAACTTTTTATTGTGAACTTCCTAGTATAAATAAGAGCTTTGGAAAATTATAGTAAGTCCATAAAATTAAAGAGCAAGTAGCCCATGAGTTAAGATGGTGCTTCTCAAATGTTACTGCATATAAGACTCCCCCAGAGAACTTAAAACACGGATTCCTAAGCCCTTCAAAGATTTTGATTTTGTAAGGTTGAGTTTCCATTTCTCATGAATTACCAGGTGATGGTGGTCCTTGGGTCACACTTTGAATAGCCCTGGTTAAGAGATTCCAGCTGCCATTGCTGGCTGTGTAACTTCAGCAAGCCTGTCAGCCTGATGGTGCTTGCATTTTTTTTTTTTTAAGATTTTTATTGGGGAATTGGGGGGATGGGAACAGCACTGGGGAATTGGGGGAAGGGGAACAGACAAGTCCCTGTCCCCTTGCTCTTCAGTCTAGCTGTGGAGGACGTTGCTTCACTGGCCCAAGCTGGCACCATCATTGCGCTCTTCCCGAGTGAGGCAGATCAGTCGTCGGCTTCTGGATGGCCTCTCACGGCAGCTTGAGGGCCGCTCACGCTGGCAACATTAGTAAAATGAGATGTTGTACGGCATAGTATCTGAAGTCCATTTCTGTTTTAATATTTTAATCAAATTACAAGAAAATTTTGAGTCCACCAAAGCTATTTTAGAAGTTTTTAGTTGTTGTTGTTTTAAAGATTTTATTGGGGAATTGGAGGAGGGGAACAGCATTGGGGAATTGGGGAAGGGGAACAGACAAGTTGCTGTCCTTTTGTTCTTCAGTCTAGTTGTGGAGGACGTTGCTTCACTGGCCCATGTTGGTATTATCATTGCGCTCTTCCCGGGTGAGGCAGTCAGTTGCCGGCCATTGGACGACCGCTCACGGCAGCTTCTGCCAGCTGCCAGCTGCTCTCAGTAACTTACGGCAGCCCGCTGCAGCCTACGTCGTCACCGGCGACTCACGGCAGCCCAGCTCCAGGTCGAGCTGTTGTTCAGCATCTTAGCTGTGGAGGGCAGTGTCACTGGCCTGTGTGGGATCCGAACCGGGGCCTTGCTGCTCAGAGCTCGCGCTCCTAAGCCAACTCTTAACCAACGCACCACACGGCCGGCCCAGAAGTTTTTAGTTTTAAATAAATATTTACTATAACATGGCACCAAATCTCTTATCATTGTATGAATAATTTCATATTGGTCATTGCTTTTGACTAACAATTTTGGAATATAATTAACAAACCTTTTTATCATCTAGGCTTATTATTCCTTTCAATAGTTCAGCTGTATCTGTGTAACAATAAGAACTAGGTGAGGAGGAAAAATTAAACAGCTATTTGCAATTGCTCCTTGAAGTTCCCTTCTTCCCTTTGACTCCTTTCCTTTTTACATGCATTTAGAAAATTATCTAAAAGTGTTTTTTTTTTTAATGAAGCTAATTATTTCTGCTATTGACTTGTTTGAATACGAATTGCCCTAAATGTGTTACCTTTGATTTTTCCTCTCACAATTTCCCAAATCCAGGATGGTACCTTGTTTGATGGTCGACCAATAGAGTCCCTGTCACTGATAGACGCCGTAATGCCTGATGTAGTACAAACAAGACAACAAGCTTACAGAGATAAGCTTGCCCAGCAACAAGCAGCAGCTGCTGCAGCTGCTGCAGCTGCCACAAACCAACAAGGATCTGCAAAAAATGGAGAGAACACAGCAAATGGGGAGGAGAATGGAGCACATACTATAGCAAGTGAGCCGAGATAGAATTTTTACAAATTCCTTTTCAGAAGAAATATTTTGCTTTATGGGGATGTCGCATCTTCCAGGATGAAATAACATAATCTATATCATTTATGCCAACTAGTCCCCCTAACTTGTATACACAATTCAGATTTTTATTCCTAAAGCTCCAAAAAGCTAGATTTACTTTCATGAATTTTCTTTTCTTTTTTTAAATACATAGAAACCATTTTTCTACGGTTAAATGAATTCTGTATCTGCATTTGATTTCTAAATAAAATTTGTAATAGTAGTCATTAACAAATACAATAAGGCTCTGACATAGAAATATAAAGGCAACTCTCATGTTATATGAATGATATCAGCAACCCCTACTGGCAGAAACTCAGAATAGTATTGGCATGGATGTATTTAATTCAAACCATTTTTTTATTATTTTAGTCATGTTTGGGTCTAACTTTTTGCATTCTTTCCCTACCCTTACCCTCACCTCTGAACATACTCATATACATACATCTTTTTAAAATAATATGGTCATACTTAACTAAAGATAGGGATTTATTTTCCATGTGTTAAGTACTGTATAGTCATTTTTACCATTACCTGACATAGTAAAAAAAAAAAATGTTGCATTATGTATTATAAAGGAGATAGTTGCTCGTTAAGAACCTCCCCCTCCCTCCCATGTTGAAATATTACCTAACTGGAATTTTCCACTTGTTTCATGTGACGCAGATAATCATACTGATATGATGGAAGTGGATGGGGATGTTGAAATCCCTCCTAATAAGGCAGTCGTGTTACGGGGCCACGAATCTGAAGTTTTCATCTGTGCCTGGAATCCTGTTAGTGATCTCTTGGCATCAGGGTATGTTTCTCAAAGTGAAACTAAGATGGATTTTAAAAGAATCTTACCACATTATTATTACATTTTATAAATATATTACTCACATTTTTAAATTTCTGTTGCTTGTTGTCATTTTGCCTCTGTAAATCTTTATTTCTCATAAAGTAATCTTAGATGGTCTCATTAAACTTACTTCAGGAGTGCTTGGGGCTCTCAAAATGGAGACAGAAATACAAGAAGTGGAAATTCTTGATAGCCTTTTTTAATTTACCTTATTAATATTAGGATGTAAAACAATTTTATTATTTTTTTAATTTTGGGATTCTTGAGAATATTATGAAGATTTAAAATATATTGCGTACTATAGGTCTGGAGACTCTACAGCAAGAATATGGAATCTTAGCGAAAATAGCACTAGTGGCTCAACACAGTTAGTGCTTAGACATTGTATACGAGAAGGAGGACAAGATGTCCCAAGCAACAAGGACGTGACATCTCTAGATTGGAATGTGAGTATCCCTATATTGTCCATGATGGATGTAGTTACTAATCTACTTAATCTGTCTGAGACTCAGACTAATGGCAGGGTTTGTTGTTTTGTTCAGCTAGTTTTGGATTTTACCAACTAATAAGAACAATAAACTAGAGATCCTCGTTCCCAGATGTGGTGTTAGAAACAAAAACGGGCCCTTGAGCAGTTAAGCCAAGGTTCCCCTTCCACCTCCTCAGTTTATCCAGTGGCAGAACCTTTGTAACCCTGGTGGTTACCCACTGCGTGTCTCATGTTCCTCACATGGACAGTAAGCGTGTGATAATGGTACCTACGTAAATGAGGTAATAGATGAAAACCAGTAACAGGCACATACTAATCCTTAACTACCAAGTCCTTTGTTGAGGGATAAGAGAAATCTATGTAAGAAGAACATATTCTTGTTTTTCTTATTTTGCTGTGAAGTGATGAAAACTGCCTATTAGGGACCATTAGCAAGCTTTATTCTCGCTATAGTAATCTTATAATTCTCTGATTCAATGTATGATTTAACATTTTTCAGGGATAACTTGATTACTCTGATCAGAAAGTTTGATTTTATTGTTGATAAAGTTTTACCCTTTCAGTTTCAAATACGTGATTAACAGCCTAGTTTGTTTATTTCCATTCCTATGATTAATTTGTGGAAAATTAACATTTTTAAAGTTCCTATATATTTTCCTTTGTTCCATGTTGCCTTTTTCTTTTCTTATAACTTTGCACCCACTTTTTACCTGCCCTCAGAAACTTCTTAAACTATTTCAGTGTTACCAAGAATTTTAGGGGTTAGCTGTCCTTTACTCAGCAAGTAAACATCCTTTCCTCCTCTGGCTTCTGTTTTACCACTTTTTGTGGGGCTTTCAATGGGTCTTCTAAATGTCATTCCTTGGTGAATGTCAAGTATCTGCCGTAAATGTGAAATATTCTAATAACAGTTAAATGCCCTTTCTGGATTATATAATTGAAAGAAATGTGTTTCTCTGACAGAGTGAAGGTACACTTCTAGCAACTGGTTCATACGATGGGTTTGCCAGAATATGGACTAAAGATGGTAAATAAAGCATTATTCTTTTCATTTGTTGTTGTTGGTCTATGTTGCAAAGCTTGAAATAATTTTAATGTTTTCTTTTTTGAATATTAGGTAACCTTGCCAGCACCTTGGGGCAGCATAAAGGCCCTATATTTGCATTAAAATGGAATAAGAAAGGAAATTTCATCCTAAGTGCTGGAGTAGACAAGGTAAAAGAACATTAAACTAAATCCTATAAAGGTTAATGTGTTAAAGAATATAACTGGAGAGTAATATATTCTCTGCTAATCACATAAACAATAAAACATTCATACTTGGGGAATTCAGGTATGAATTTATGATGGTAATACAAACGCTCCCTTAGATGTTCTGTCAGCTCATGGCTGAACGGACTTACCAGAATGCCTTTTACTTTTTATCTGTGTGACCACACTCCTCATTCTTGCTGGAATTTGAGCCATAATGAATGTCATACTTCCCATACTCTTTGCTTCCCTTCTACAGTTTCTAGTTTATCTCATCAGTGAATATGGCTCTGGAGTGATTCCGTGGGAAATCTTAGAGCCAGTCTGTTATCTGAACTCCTGGTGCTTAAAATGAAAATGTAACAAAACGCAGCATCTTTCCAGCTTTTTTCACCGAATTAAGCTGGAAAATATGCATAGGTTGAAAATATGGCCTTTTCCCCCATTCACTTTCTTAGGTCATCCTCTTTACCACACCTCCCAAAAGGAGTATGGGTTTTAGGATTATTTGAATCTAGGAAAATACATGCTCCTAGGTAACTGGGTGCATTGTCAGAAGTACAGAGAAAAAAGGGAAGAAAAGTGAAGGAGGCCAGGAGTGGGAGGGGAGAGCCTTGTCACTGTGCAATACTTCACATCCCCAAAGTTAAAAAATTTGTGATGGGAGGGCACTAAAACGAATGGTGAATATATCCATTCATATTTAGATGTCATACTTGGATGTAATGTAAAAGACATTGTTTTAAATATCATCAAAATTCAAGCTGACTTTATATATTAATGTGAGTTTTAAAAATCTTAATATTGAGAATTAGCTAGTTATTTTGTTAACCAAGACTTTTCTCTCCTTATAGCCAAACAGTATAACGATCTTACATTAAGTACACTATTGAAATGGAGTTTCTTAACCAATCTAACATAACGTCTGGTACATTGTATTGGGTTGTCAGAAAAGCCATTACGCATGTTTGCAACAGATGGCACTAGTCCATTCTTGGAAGT
>NW_017731981.1:433127-447932 GCF_001890085.2 Hipposideros armiger
AATTCAGATGAGGCTGTAAATCATCACCTTGTTCAGTTTTTCGCAAATAAAGACAGATCCTTCTATGAACGAGGAATTATGAAGCTCACTGGAAGATGGCAAAAGGTTATCGAACAAAACAGGCAATATATCATTGATTGATCTTTGTTCTTTATATAAATAAATGACCTTTGAAAAACAGACAAAATACGTTATGACTTTTTTGACAACCCAGTAGACAATCAGTAATTATTTGAAGTAAATTAACTGATGAAAACCCATCAGGGAAATACTAAGCGGCCTAGTAGTCATACCTTGCCCCACCCCGTCATCCCCAAAATGGAGTATAGCGTCATTGTACTATTTGGGATAAAGTAAATGTTACTTAAATCCACTCTGACATTTCAGACTGCTTTAATATTGTTAGGAATCTAAGATATGCACTTATAATAAACTTTTAAATTCTTAGCAATATGTTTTTCTTTTCAATCACAGACTACAATTATTTGGGATGCACATACTGGTGAAGCCAAGCAACAGTTTCCTTTTCATTCAGGTAAATCTTCACAATTTACATGAGAACTGGAGAGCTTTCTTGTATTTTTCTAATTAAACTTTTAACAGCATATAATTCATTTAAAAACTTGAAATATCAGATACCAATCTTGTTACTAGTTCTTTGAGGGGTTGATGTTCCATGACTTTCAGATTGTTAATTGTCAAGAGGATCATCAAAAGTTTTCTGTGAAATATATCATAAAAACACATTTGAGGCCTGGGTGGTATTATGTAATGGCATTATTTAAAGAACATAGAATTTTGAATCAGGACACCTAGGTGTAAATGTCAGTTCCACCCCACTTTATAAGCTGAAAGACTTAGCAAGTCACTTAACCTTTCTAAGCCTCACTTTATTGTTCTGCAAATGAGGGATAATAATAATATCTATCTGTTAGGAGGAGAAGAAAGTAATGTACATGAAAATACTGTATAAACTCCTACAAATTTAGGTGTTGTTATAATTTCTCATTTTGCATTGATGTATCTAAATCAGTCCTCCTGTGTACATAAAATAAAAATTAGAGCTTTTCATTGTTTTTGGAACTTTGGTGCTATAGATGGGTTTCTCTTTAATGAAATAATTTGATACTTAAACCTGATCCCCAAAATAGTGTCCTCCATCCTCAATGATATATAGCCACAGACCACAGCGTACTACCTGATGAGTAGAAACAGCTGGATTTTAATACCTATGCTCCTTTGCAGCCTAGAACCTCTGTACCTGCTTTCAGGGAGTTTCCTGGTGACAGTAACTAAAGTTAAACTGGAACAAGATGCCTAATAACTATTGGATTGTCGGGAAAGTCATGACACATTTTTTGCAACGAAAAACAGAAAAAATGTGTCATGACTTTTCTGATGACCCAATATTAGAACAGTAGTTTTAGTACTACCTGATTTAACTGCTGCTTTCAAGATTATTTTGTGGTTCGAAAGAGTTTTTATTTGGAGACTGACTAAAGTAACTGGTTATTTTCAAATCTTTGCTAACAGCTTTTTCACAAACAGACAATGGCACAGCATCACTTTGAAAACTGAAACAGCTTCTGGCATGTTGCTTTTTTGTCTTGCTCTACATAGTGTGACTAAACAAGCTGAATAAAGTACGAAGTTATTTTTCTGTAGCATCTGAGTAACACACTTTTGCAAGCATTATGCGAAACAATTCAGCTTGATTAAAGCTTACCATGTTAGTAGGCATTTACACATCAGTTTTTATTTACCTTTGCTTCTAGTCTTCACCCAGATAGAATTCTCTTAGGTCTCTGGCTATTTCACCTAAAAGTTTCCCCTGCCTTCTAGAAGTGATGGAATACTGAAATAAGTATGTGTGTGGTACTTTTACTAGCTAGTATGTAATGTGTACCATCCTTGTGCTAGAGATGCTGCTCTTTGTATGCATGATCACATTTAGTCCTGGCTGCAACCTCATAGGAGACAGATGGTATTGAAGTCATTTTACAAGTAAATAAACTTTTTACCTGTGGTATTCTTTCTTGCCATCCTTTTTTGGTTTTTCAAACAGCTTTATTGAGGTATAATTGACATACAAATTAACTATACATATTTAAATTGTACAATTTGAAATGCTTTGATATATGTATATACCATTGAAACCATCACTACACTCAAGACAATGAATATATTAGTTTCAAAAGTTTCCTCCTGCCCCACTGTGATCTCTGCCTATCCCCAGGCAACCCCTGGTAGTCTGTTACCAGAAATTAGTTTGTTATGTTAAACAGAATCACACAGTATGTATTTTTTCACTCTGCATAATTTTGATTTTCTTTCAATTGATGAGTAGTATTCCATTAATGTAGATATACCAGAGTTTGTTTATCCATTCACCACCTACTGAAGCAATTTGGGTTTCCAGTTTTTTGCTTTTACAAAACAAAACTGCTGTCAGCATCATGTACAAGTCCTTATAGGGGCCTGTGCTTTCATTTCTCCCATGTACACACCTAGAAATGAGATGGCTAGATCATAACGGTAGGTGTATGTTTATCTTGTTAATCAATCGCCAAGCTGTTTCCTAGAGTTTATACAATATTTTCCAAACTGGTTTACATTCTCATCAGCAGTGGGTATTCTGGTTCTTCTGTATCCTTGCCAGCACTTGGTATGTGTTCAGTCTTTTTAATTGTAGCCACTCATAACGTGTGTAATGGTATCTCACTGTGGTTTTAATTTGCATTTCTTAATGACTAATGATGTTGAGCATCTTTTCATGTGCTTATTTCATCTTTATGTCTTTGTCTGTTTAAATCTTTGGACCTTTTATTTAACTTTGTTGTTTTCTTATTGAGTGCTTTGAGTTCTTTGTATATTCTGGATGCAAGTCTTACCAGGTATTTATAATATTGTCTTGCAGTCTGTGGCTTGTTTTTGCATTGTTTTGACAATGTCCTTTGAAGATCAGAAGTTGTTAATGTTGATGAATTCCATAATTCATTAATTTGTTCTTTTATGTAGCATGCTGTCAATGCCAGTCTAATTTGCTGTTTTTCTTTCTGCTTGATGTGGAAGTTGAGGTCACTAATTTGAGGCCTTTCTGCTTTTCTAATATGGATACTTAATCTTATAAATTTACTTCTAACTACTACTTTGTGACATCCCACAATTTTTTATAATGTGTTTTCATTCAGTTCAAAATACTTTCTACTTTTGATTTTTTTTTCTTTGACCTATAGGTTATTTAGAGTATGCTAATTTCTGAGTATTTGGGAATTTTCCAGAGATCTTTGTAATATTAATTTCTAATTTAATTCTCTTGTTCCTATAAATGTCATTTAAGTCAAGTATTTTGATAATGTTCAAATCTTTTATAGGCTTACTGATTTTTCTGTCTACTCATGTCATCTATTATTGAGAGAGGAGGTGTTGAAATCATCAACAATAATGGGAACACAATTTCTATTTCCTTTGACACTTTGTCAGTGTTTGCTTCGTGTGTTTTGAAGCAATTTTTTGGGGAACATGAACATTTAAGGATGTTGCATCCTCATCTTGAATTGACCTCTGTCAGTTTGTTCGTGACCCTCTGTTTTCAATTTAATTTTCTGTTCTCTGAGATCTACTTAATATAGCTCTTCCAGTTTCTTTTGATTAGTGTTTGCATGGTATATATTTTTCCATTCTTTTACTTTCAGTTTATTGATGTCTTTATATTTCAAATGTATTTTATATAGGCAGCATATGTTGCATGTTCATTTAGTATCAACCTCTGTCTTAAAATATTTAGGCCATTCACATTTAATGTGATCCTTGATATGGTTATATTTCTATTTCTTCCTTTTTTTCCTCTTTTTCTGCCTCCATTTGGATTAATTGAATATTTTTGTGATTACATTTTCCTTTTTTGGTGGGTTAACAACTTTTCATTTTAATGGTTACATTAAGATTTATAGTACATATCTTCAGTTTATCACCAGCTACCTTCAAGTGAGATTTTAAGGGGATTGATTAATTAAATAAGTTTAATATAAGAATGATATAGCTATCATTCCCAGTGCTCTTCATGTCTTTGCATAGGTACATATTTCCATTTGGTATCATTTCTTTTCTGCCTGAACTACTTCAGTATTTCTTAAAGGGCAAATCTAATGATGATGGAATTCTTGTAGATTTTGTATATCTGAATGAATCTTTATTTCACCTTCATTTTTGAAAGACATTTTTGTAGGATCTAGAATTCTGGGGTTGACAGGGTTTCTTTTTCTTTCAGTACTTTAAAGAAAATGTTGTATTTTTTTTTCATTTACATTATTTCCACTTTGAAATTGTTAACTATTTTCATCCTTATTCCTCTATGATTTGTCTTGTTTTCTCTGGTTGCTTTTAAAATTTTCTGCTTATCGCTAATTTTGGACAATTTGAATATGTCATGCCTTGGTAAAGTTTTCTTCATGCCTTGTCCTGGGATCTTCTTGGATCTGTTGGTTCATAGTTTTCTTCATAATGGTAAAAAGAAGTTTGACCATTATTTAAAAAAAATATTTCCCCCCCCTATTTTTTTTTACATTAGAGTCTGATTACCTGTTAGTCTGCTTGACATACTACAGTTCACTGGTGCTCTGTTCAGTTTTTTCAGTCTTTCTGTTTTTTTTAAATTTTGGATAGTTTCTATGCTGTTTTCAAGTTCACAAATATTTTCTTCTGCAGCATCTAAACTGCAGTTTATCCCATCCAGTGTATTTTTTCATCTCATGCTTCAGTTTTCATCGCTAGACATTGATTTAGGTCTTTTTTACATCTTTCATGTCACTGCTTAACTATTTGAAATTATGGCATAATCAGTTGACCCTTGAACAACACAAGTTTGAATTGTGTAAGTCCATTTATATGCAATTTTTTTTTAATAAATATACAGTTAGTCGTCTCTCTGTATTCCTGTATTTTGCATGTGTGGATTCAACGAACCTCAAATCAAAACAGTATTTTCTATCTGTGGTTGGGAATGCACAGATGTGGAGGACCAACTGTATTGATCTACACTATTTTATATAAGGAACTTAAGCCTCCACGGATTTTTATGTCCATGGGTTTCCTGGTACCAATCCCTAACAGATACAGAGGGATGACTGTAGCTAAGTTTTGGGGGAGTCAAAAGTATTCACAGATTTTTGACTGGGGGGGTTTGGAGGGGAGGTTTTCATTCCTAATCCCCGCATTGTTCAGTGGTCAACTGTAGTTTTAAGTGCTTTGATTTTTCTAACGCTAACATCTGTGTCTGTTCTGGGTCAGTTTTCATGATTTGGTTTTTCTCTTCATTTTGGTCATATTTTCCTGTATCTTTGCAAGTTACTTGTGAGTGGAAGTGAGACATTGTGAATTTTACCTTATCGGTTGCTGGATATTTTTGTATTGTTATAAATATTTGTGAAATTTGTTCTGGGACACAGTTAAGAAATGGTTTGATCCTTTTGGGTCTTTTAAGATTTGCTAAATGACAGTGAAGCAATGCTCAGTGTAGGGCTAATTACTTCCCAGTACTGAAGCAAGAAACTTAGGGTACACTAACCAGTGTTCCTTGAATCCTGAGGTTTCTAGTCTGACTGGAGGATATAGGTACTATTCCCAGCCTTGAGTATCAGACATTGTTTCTTCTAATCCTTTTGAGTTGTTCTTTCCCAGGTCTCAGCTAGTGTCTTGACACACTTATGGTGATTAGTACTCAGTTGACTGTGTGAGTAGGACCCACTGTAGAACTTTAGAGTTCTCTGCATAGCTCCGTCCTTTCCAGTACTCTGTCTTGTGAATTCTAGCTGCCTTGGTCTCCCCAGATTCTCTTCTTTGTTTATTCAGCTCAAGAATTTCATTGATCTCTGCATAGGGAGAACTCTTCTGTGTTAAGACCTGGACTTTTTTTTTCAGATTATAAGCTTGGGCAATTTTGAATGCACATTGTTTGTTGGCTTTCTTTCTCTGAGGAACCCACTGTCTTTTGTTGCTGGATGTCCAGTGCCTTGAACTGTTATTTCATATATTTTGTAAGTTTTTTGGTTGCTTGGCACCGGAAATAAATATAGTCCCTGATACTCCATCTTTACCAGAAATGGAAGTCTATCATGCTTTTTAAATTATTATCTTTTGATTCTTGTACTGGATATTCTCCCATGTACACTGTTGCATAAAGCATAAATCATGATTATAAATGAGTTACACTTCATAACCATGAGGATGGCTATAAAAAATAACAATGTTCATGAGGATGTGGAGAGATTAGGATCCATATACTTTGTTAGTAGATATGTAAAATAGTACATTCACTATGGAAAATGGTGTGACTGTTCCTCAAAAGGCTAAATATAGAATTACCATGTGATCCAGCAATTCTTCTCCTAGGTATACGAGGTATGATCAAACAATGCGGTGAGTGTTTAAATAAAAAATAATTAATTACAATGAAAGATACATTGCCATTAATTGCCCTCAAAATACTCCCCCTCGCTTTGAACAGACTTATCCCATCGTTCTTGCCACTTTCTGGAGCAGTTCTGGAAGTCCTCTTTCATGAGTGTCTTTAGTTGTGCTGTCATGGCTGCCTCAGTGCCCTGAATCGATTCAAAACGTTTACCTTTCAAGGTAATTTTGACTTTGGGGACGAGCCAGAAATCACACGGTGTCAGATCCGGTGAATAAGATAGATGAGGACACACCATAATGTATTTATTTGACAGTAATTGCCATACCAGAAGTGATATGTGACATGGAGCCTTTCCATTGTGATCATAAATTACGGTGAATGCTGCCAAGTGCCATACAGTGGAAAGGCAGGGATCTTCAATATGGAAGTGGCACGTCAGACCTTCGTAACAGCGTGTGACAAGTTTCAGCTTTTTCGGTGCAGTCAGTCAGGTGTTAGCTACAGCTGAGAGAAGGTGTGTTTTAAAGTGTGCCATAAATCATCCTCCATCATGACAGCACTCCGTGTCACACATCACTTTTGGTATACGGCAATTTCTGTCAAATAAAAACATTACAGTGTGTCCTCATATACTTTATTCACCGGATCTGTCACCAAGCAACTTCTGGCTCTTTTCCCCAGTCAAAATGATCATGAAAGGTAAACGTTTTTAACCGATTTAGGACATGGAGGCAGCCATGACAGTGCAACTAAAGAGACTCACGAAAGAGAACCACCAAAACTGCTTCAGAAAGTGGCAAGAACGATGGGATAAGTGTGTTCAAAGTGAGGGGAGTATTTTGAGTGGGTTTGATGGCAATGTATCTTTACTGTAATAATTTTTTTAATTTAAACATTCACTGTGTTGTTTGATCTGACCTTGTATATCCGAAAGAATTGAAAGCAGGGACTTGGACAGATTCCTGAACATCAGTGTTCATAACAGCATTATTCACAACAGCCAAAGGTGGAAACAATCCAGTGTCCATCAGCAGATGAATGGATAAACAAAATGTGGTCTATAGATACAGTGGATTATTATTCAGCTATAAAAAGGGATGCAGTTCTGACACATGCTGCACCATCCATGAGCTTTGTACACATGCTAAGTGAAATAAATAGACAAAGAAGGACAAATAGTACGAGATATATATATGTATATATATATATATATATATATATATATATATATATATATATAATCTAGAATAAGCAAATTCATAGAGACAAAAAGTAAAGATTAGAGGTTATCAGGGGCCGGGGATGGGAGAAATGGGGAGTTATTGCTTAATAGTTACAGAGTTTCTGTTTGGGGTGATGAAAATGTTTTGGAAATACTGGTGATGGTTGCACAACATATGAATGTAATTAATACCACTGAGTAGTATACTTAATAAAATGACACCTTTCATGTTATATATGACCACAGTATTTAAAAATTAATGTAATATACCAAACACCATTGAATTATATACTTTAAATGGGTGAATTTTATAGCATGTGAATTATACCTGAATAAAGCTAAAAACAAGTAATAAATGCTTTTCTTACTTTTCCTCAGAGGTTTGTTCATTACCTTTTTAACTTAATTAAATATGCACAGGTTAACAAAAGTAAATCAGAATTAGACACAGAAATCTGAATCTTAGCTCCAGTATTTTAAAAGTCTTTGTAACCCTGAGCAAATTCACTTTTCTTAGACTCTTTGGTCATGTGTAAAATGAGACCAGTATAGCAAACATACCTCTCATGCATCACCTACCTAAAAGTATATTTTCTGTTTCTATTTTAAAGAACTTGTATTACCTTGACCCATTTTATTTCAGGAATAAATATAAAGTAAAGAGGCATGTGCTCTGACATTATACCAATCCATAACCATTGTATCTTGTGAGCCAGGCGTATCACAGAAGCATTAATCATACAACTCATGTTGCAGCATTCCCCAGCTCCTCCAATGATCTTTTCCGGGTTGTACAGTTTGTTTTGTTTTGTTTTGAACCTAATGGTGTATTTGTTTGAATGTTGCCTGTTTTCTCAGCCTCCCATCTAATATTTGCAGACAGCTCTGTGTACCAAGTTCATACCCTGGTGCATCATGACAGATGCTCGGCCTTCTTCATAGTATTTTATTATAACTTTGATTGTCTTCTAAATTAATTAGATTTTTCAGGCCTTTCCCCCCTGCTGCTTAACACTAGAACAGATTGTTTACCTAAGAAACACTTTGTTAAAATTGTTTTTAAATGATACCATAAGTAATAATATTCATATCAGGATGAAAGTGTAGTGTAAGTAGCTATTGAATCAGATTCCAGGCACGAAAACAGAATCTAAACCAGGTAATGCAGGAAAGGGAATTTAATGCGAGGAAATAGTTGCAGAGGTGTTGGAAGAGTGAAAAACAGAGGAATATGAGGTAACCCAGAGTCTAACAGCTGCCAGAAACCAAAGACTAGCATAACAGAAGGCGGCAGGACCCAGCCACCCAGTGGGAATTAGAGCCTGAGAGGCTCTGCACCTGGCAAATGGCGTCAACAGCCGCTGCCAGAGCGCAGCCTGAGAGAAACGGGAGCAAAGTCACCTGGCTTCCCTCTTTCTCCTGATCTTGGGCCCTTGACAGTGTCTTCCACCCTAGGAACTCTCCTGGAAACCTGTAGGCACAGGAGCCTGGGGTATGTCATTTGCGAGAGTCAGCCCCCTGGTGCAGTGCCTCGGAGGGCAGAATGTAGTAAGGAATGGACTTGAGAGCAAGGTGACAGATGAGCATGACCATCGTTTGCATTGCTCTGAGCAGCTGCAATGCACACAGACAGCAGCGGGGCTCACACACGGTGCTGCTCACAGCTGGCCTGTAGTTTTATTTACTGGCTGGTTTAAGTTGGATTCTCTCCTAAGCAGACCTTGAGCCAAGCATTTGAGTGATGTGATTTGTTAAGGAAACCCTCCCAGGAGAGATCATTGAGGCGCTGTGGGAAGTAGGGTGGGAAGGGGAAGCAGCCAAGGAAGGGAGCAGTTTCTGGTGCGCAGGCCCAGTCCCGGCCTCCGGGGCGTTTATTTATACCTCAGAACCTTTCTCATCTTGAGCCAAGGGTGCTAGGTGTTCCGATCCCTGCCACCTACATACCACCAGCCATTGGGTGCTAGTCATCTTGGGAACGCAGACAGCGGCAGAGCAGGGCGGTTCTCAGTGAGCCTGCCCCTGGGAGCCTTAGCACCCAAACACGGAGCTGCTGGGGGTTGGACACACCGCGGAGGGAGAGTCTACAAGGGCGGCGGGAGACCGGAAGCGCCCAGAGTAGTGTCGCCTTGTAAGGGTAATAGAACTACAGCCTGCAGGTGACTCTACTTGCCAGGTCTAAAATTATGTGAGTCTTGGTTGTTTTTATTTTTTTTAATCTGGTGGAAATTCTTATAATTTAAAATTTTTGTAGAAAAGGTGAGTTTATGTTAATATTTTTATATACCACTTTTTCATCAAGTTGTTTGGGGAGAGAATTAAGTATTATATATAGTCTCAAATTTCTTACCCCACACATAGTAGTTTTCTATTAAACATGTCTTTTTCCATCTTGTAAGTATTACGTACTTGCCTTTACTGACTCAGTCCAGGTAGTATCCGGATTCCTGGTTTTTCATTGTAGAAATGTCCCCAAAGCTAGTTATTCTATAATGCCTGGTCATATTACTGCCGTTAGCTTCCTTGAGCTGTACTCTAGATTTTAGTTTTTTTATCTAATTTGTCTTTATCTAGTTAATGAAATCAGTTTCACTGTTGCCTGTTTTCCTGTGTCTTTTTTTAAATGTCTTGTTATAGTTCTGAAAGTCATACATGCTTTCTTTTTCTTTTCGTTTTGCTGCTCCTATCCATAGTTGCAAACCCTCACACATGATACTCCTTGGCTTATCAGTCTCACAGTTCTCAAAACACCTGTTTATAATAGTCTCAACATTGGCAGTTACTATTATAATACAATTAGATTTACACAGAGTGGCCTTGTTTTTCCTTTCCCATAGACACCAGTTCGGATCTTCTTCATAAAATGCTTTTTATCTCTAATAGTGAGGATACACAGTTTAAATTTAACCTTCCGTTTCTCTCCTTTTTTCTGTTTTCTGTAAATGATAAACTTGTTCTGTAAACAACCAGAAAGTAACTTCTGGCTTTCTAAGCCATACAATCTCTGTTGTAACTAGTCAGGTCTGCCCTTGTAGTGCAAAAGCAGCCATAGCTAATATGTAGCCTAATGAGCTTGTTTGGGTTTTAATAAAACTTTGTCTATGGACACCAAAATTTGAATTTCATATGATTTTCACATTCATAGGTCTTTTGATCACTGTAGTCTTTTTACCCCCCACCAATGAAATGGAAAAACTATTCCTGGCAGATGGGCCACAGAGTCCATGCTTGTTCCAAACCCATTGTTTTGGGCATGCTCCTATAGCTTAACCCAATCACTTGCTATGGTTACCTTAATCTGCATTGCTCATTATAGGGTCTTTGCACCTAGCAGCAGGGGGAAATGAACGGCCAGACTCTCATCTTAGCAGAGCTAAAATAAGTATTAAATGTCAGCCAGCTTTTGGGCCCCTGAAGTTTTAAATTCAAAGACATAGATTTTAAGAGGTGTTTGATAAGACTCTTTCAGAAGAAAATGTATTTGTGAATCATGCAATATTCCATGTATCAATTGAGTAGATACTGGGAATGATATTTATTCAGTGTAACATTTATCTGACTTGTAATTTACAGAGTACTTTCCACATGTATCATCTCACTTGATTTTCACAATATCCTTGTATACTAACTTGAAAGATTTTACCCCTATTTCCTAGGTGAGGAAAATAGCATGCAAGGTTAAGTGACTTGCTTAGGGCCCACTACTAGTAGGGGAGTGGCAGAACCAAGGCTTCTTGTTCATTGAACACTTATGGAATTTTAGAAAGAAAAAGTATTTCTCATTTATAAATGAGAAACCAAAAATCCAGGGCTAGTAATTTACAGAGGATGCTCTCAGGAATGCTGATCTCCTGATGACCAGGTCCATGTACTTCCAATTAGGCTGTGTCTGACATAGAGACAACTCAGTGAAGTTTACTAATATTTTTGATATTTACATGTCATAATTTTTTAAAAATTATGTTATCTTAAAAAGTATAAAGTAGAATGTTTTTGTTTCTGTTAGTGTACTTAATGTCCAACCATGTTTTAAAATTCAGGCTCCTAGATTTCAGTACATGTGGAATAAATGCAAACCTCGCTTTTTTTCCTTTTCAGCACCAGCATTGGATGTTGATTGGCAGAGCAACAACACCTTTGCTTCCTGTAGTACAGATATGTGCATTCATGTCTGTAAATTAGGACAAGACAGACCTATCAAAACATTCCAGGGACACACGGTGAGAGAGAGCCCTTTTCCCCTTAAAGTGATTATAATGAATAAGTAATGTTTCAGAGTGGTTTTGAAGTATGGATGTTTAATGTCCAAAGGGCAATCCAGTCTGTAAAATGAAAATATGAATGTTTACTGTTATTTTTAGAATGAAGTAAATGCTATCAAATGGGACCCAACTGGCAATCTCCTGGCCTCCTGTTCTGATGACATGACTTTGAAGGTAATTTGGATAGTGGGGAGAAATGGGGTGGGGATGTCATATAGTGTGGTTTCTCTGGCCATTTGAACATTATTTAGAATGTCTTATAGTTCATTGAATGCTTAAATCCTGGTTTTTATATTTTCTTTCATGAAGTATTTCAAATGTTTGAATATAGCAAATTTCATTAAAAAGGTTGGCTGCAAAATAGGAATTATGATACTAAGAAATGTGCTGTTATAAATTATCTTCTTTTAGAAAGTCATATTGGCGCAATAAGTGTATTTGCACATGAAAAGATTTGACTGATAAGCAACAAAGATCTTTATAGCATTCATGGATTTGACTGAAATTCTATGAAGTGTATTAATTTGATTTTGCTGTGGTGTTAATGTATGTCATCTTTGCTGGGAAACTGATAGCAGAGAGAATCACTTAATTGGTGAGTGACTTGACATGCCAGCATCCACATCTCAACATTGACGTTTTTCTAGTTATGTGACTAAAAGCAAAACTAACACCTATCCACATCACATATTACAGAAGAGAAAAAAAGCATTTTGAGATAAAGAACAGCCTAAAGACTAATCTTCAGAATTAATGAAGCCCTTTCCTGTAACATGCTAACTCTGCCGAAAATAATTTTATTCTGTCCTCTGCAATGCCAGCGACTGCAGACTTGAGGACCTTACAGTTAGCATAATCATCAAGGAAACCGCTTTTCCTCCTCCAGTGAGCAGACTGAATGTAACCTTGGTGACCTGGTGGGGCTTTTCCTTAAACACCTGCTGTGTTTTTAGTGAGTTTTTCTCCAGCCTGGGCTCTCTTACAAACACTGCTAGTAAAAATGCCTTTCTTAATGCTTTTCTCTCTGAGTTTACTTTGCACACATGTGCATTACCCTAATGAAATGAAAAACTTGAGGAACAGAATGCGGCAAGTATGAGAATATGAAAGAAGGCTGGTGGCTAGAGAGCCTAGTGTCATGGATTGAGTTGCAGCTACAGAGAGAGTTTGACTAGGAAGTGTCAGAGAGCTTCTCTTTGCCCTAAGAATAATAGAAGGTCATAGAATTTTAAAGCAGAAACTAGATGAATAATGTGTACAGGAGCTGTATTCTGAGAACAAGGAACATCATATTGTTGAGAAGATCGTGTCAAGCTTGAACAGTGCCTTTGAGTCAGTCATGCAAGTGGAGGTGCTGCTAAGTGGGTCTGATGCTGAGAGAACTCAGTTTGACATAAAAATTTAGGATTTCTCAGCAGATGTGTGGTCAAAACCATGGGCGTGGACAAAACTAGGTATAGAGTAAGAAAAGAGGGAAACCTCAAAAAAAAAGTCTTAAACTCCAATAATTAGCAGCTCAAGAAGAAGGAGCTTTCCAAAGGGAAGTGAGAAGGAATGACCCATGGGAAAGAGAAAGTGTAGGGAAGGTGATGGGTGGGAGTGGTCAGCAGAGTCAGTGCTATTGAAAGGTCAAATGAAATAAGTTTTGGAGACATATCTTTTGGGTTTATTTACATTGAGTTACAAGAACTTAGAATACAAAAACATTGTGATGATACTTTATTATATCTAATTATTGGGTTGCCGGAAAAGTCATGACGTATTTTTTCTATGTTTTTCGTTGCAAAAATGCGTCATGACTTTCCCGACTACCCAGTAGTTACATTGCAGAAGTGTGAAGCCCAGCTAATTTTTGTGGGGTTTTTTTTTGTCCTCAGTTGGGTTTGGTGTTTATGTTTGGCAGGACTTCTCCTCATATTTTCATTGAATAATTTTGTCAGATTTTCCCTCAGTGTAGGTTTCTCTTAATTTTTGCTCAAAAATAACAGGAATTTTAAATCTATACATAGGCATATTTTCAACTAAGGAAAGGCTTATTCACTACTCACTGCCATTTTAATTTTAATTTTAACATTTGCTTTGTTACTTTTCATGGTTCTATTAAGCATTTTAAAAGTTTTAATTTTATTATGGTAAAGGACTTAACAATCTACTCTTAACAGATTTTTCAGTGTACAGTACAGTGTTGTTATCTGTAGGCACAATGTTGTACAGCAGATCTCTAGAACTGAATTTTATATTCCTTGATTAGCGACTCCCTCTTTCTCCGTCTCCCAACCCCTGGCAACCACCATTCTTTTCTTTGCTTCTGAGTTTTATTCTTTTAGCTACATCATAAAATGGAATCATGAAGTATTTGTCATTATTAAGATTCAGCAATGTTGTCACATATTGCAGGATTTGCTTCCTTTTTAAGGCTGAATAATATTCCGTTGTGTGTACATACCACATTTCTTTATCCATTTATCCATTGATGGACACTTAAGCGGTTTCCATATCTTGGGTTTTGTAAATTATGCTGCAGTGAACAAAGGAGGGCAGATATCTCCTCAAGATTTCAATTCTTTGGATAAATACCCAGAAGTGCGATGGCTGGATCATATGGTAGTACCATTTCCACTATTTTGAGGAACCTCCATACTGTTTTTCATAGCAGCTACTCCATTTTGCATGCCCACCAACACTGTACAATGGCGCTAATTTCTCCACATTCTTGACATTTATTGTCTTTTTTTTTACCGTATTTGCCGGCGTATAAGACGACTGGGCGTATAAGACAACCCCCTAACATTTCCACTCAAAATACAGAGTTTGTTATGTACTCGCCGTATAAGACTACCCCCTCTTCCGCACACCTTCCACACACCAAATAAAAGGTAAAACAATATCAGATTTGATTTGGCCCACTGAAG
>NW_017731981.1:449247-501680 GCF_001890085.2 Hipposideros armiger
ATAATAGCCATCCTAACAGGTGTGAAGTGGTATCTTACTGTGTTTTTGATTTGCATTTTCCTAATTATTAGTGACATTGAGCATCTTTTCATATACCTGTTGGTCATTTGTATATCTTCTTGGGAAAAACGTATGTCCAAGTCCTTTGCTCATTTTTAAATTGGGCTATTAGGTTTTTTGCTGTTGAATTATTGGCATTCCTTATATATTTATAGGAATTAACTATTGGATATATGATTTGCAAATAACTTCTTCCATTCCGTAGGTTGCCATTTTATTTTATTTTATTGATTGTTTCCTTTGTTGTGAAGCTTTTTAATTTTATATTGTTCTACTCTGCTTTTCTTTTGCTTTTGTTGCCTATACTTTGGTGACATACATGAATCATATTTGTAAGTTGCTTATTTATTTTCTCTTGCAAAATATTTCCTGATTTTAAATTCTAAAAGCAATTTATAATGTAGATCTTTTATTTAAGAGTCAGCATAAAAACTAATGCCTTAAACATTTTAGAAACATTACCCAAGGAACTTACTGAATGTTAAAGTTGATACCACCTGTATACCAAAAGTAATCTTAGAACTACAGTTAATTCAGTCCTGAAGCCTCACAATAGTGAATATTTGGAAAGAACTTGTGGCTAATTTGTCATTTTAAAAAGAGAGATAAATACATTCTACTGCATCTTAATTTCTTTTCAAATATCCCCTTCATCTCTATAATCATTGTTCTCGTTGTACCCCTTATATTTTGAATTGGCAAGGTAATATTTTAAATGTACCCTTTGTATAGAAAAATAATTATATACATTTTTCTTTTTTGTTTAGATATGGAGTATGAAACAAGACAATTGTGTCCATGATTTGCAAGCACATAATAAAGAAATTTATACTATCAAGTGGAGTCCAACAGGGCCAGGGACAAATAATCCAAATGCCAACCTTATGTTAGCAAGGTAATATTTCTGTTTTACTCTTCCTTTAATGAGTCTTCTACAAATAAACCTTCTAATAGGTATGACAGAAAATTAGGGAAGATTCCAGGAAATGGGAGTGTGTCCTGCAAGTAATATTTTTTTAATGGGAACTTTTAAACAGTTTTATTATTTCAGGTCATAATGGATTTTTTTTTCCCTTTGGAGATGTCACATATTTCTAGTGATATCAAATATTGATTAAAACCTAAGTAATGCGGCACAGTGCAATAAAGTTTCTTCAGCATTTAAAAAAAGATAAGTTAAAAATATAGTCAATAGTTCAAAACCAAGGATCAATATAAAGGAATTATTTAAAGAGGAAAGGAATACAGTGAATTAGCTCATTTATGTCTTCCAATTCAGGGACTTGGAGATGTCCTTAAAGCTGCCTTTTCTCATGTATAGATTTGTTTCCATAACACACTTCCTAGCAGCCCAGTTCGCTCCTCATGAAGAATTTGTGCCTAGTTATTAGGAATGGCTGACTGCTGTAGGTTGTGGGTGGGGCTGAGAGTATTTTATTACTTATAAAATCATATTTTTTCCTCCCTTGTCAGTGCATCCTTTGATTCTACTGTTAGATTATGGGATGTAGACCGAGGAATTTGCATCCATACTTTGACAAAACACCAAGAGCCTGTGTACAGTGTAGCTTTCAGTCCTGATGGCAGGTATCTGGCAAGTGGTTCTTTTGACAAATGTGTGCACATCTGGAACACACAGGTATGTCTGAGTTATTTAAATAGTCAAGTAAATACTCTTATATTTAGTAAGAAGCATTAGCCTGTACAAATATTTCTTTTCCTCTTTGGTTGTCATTCCTTTTGTGGCATTAATTCAGTTCTCGGGTTTTAAATTAGTATTTTTTCTTTTTAATTTACAGCTAAGCAAAGGTTAAAACCAGCTGAAGTTATATTTCATAATACAGACCAGCATTTAGAAATACTTTAGATTCTTTGTTTTTTCCCAACAGTTTTGTAGACATAAAATGTGAGAGTTAGGATGCGTTTATTAAATAATATAATGTTATAATTTTCTAAAATAATTGTCTTTGAAAGAACTATATATGAACATTTTTAAAAATGTACTAAAGGACCAGATTTTATGGCTGAACACAATGATTTATCAGAATAAACTTAAAACTGTACTACCTTCTTAGGGACAGTGCTGTAGAGAGCCTTTCCTAAAAGTGGAGAAAACAGCCTGTTGCTTTAGTTTTTTTATCTTCTTAGTATTTTAGTTTAATGGTCCAGGTGCTGTTAATTTAATAGCAGCCACTTGACTCCCCTTGTTCCTCCTCTTCAATGATCAAGTTCTTTGCTGGCTGCAGCACGGACATAATAAGTTATTGTGGTCTGTTGCTCTCTGTGTAGGTCACCATCACAGTTAGTCACGCTATTTTGCATAAATCATCATTTTCAAATACTATCGTTCATTAAGTTATACATTCGAATGGTCCTAAAAGAAACCCAACAGCACTATAAAAGGTATATGCTACAAACTCTTGCTCCCATGTCTTTCTTAATCCCCTACAGGCAACTCTTTTTATTAGTTTCCCTTTCATTCTTCCTAAGTTTTTCTTCATGTGTGTGACTAAAAGCATTATGATTCTTTCATTTTATACTTTCAGTGTTTTATTTTTTCATTTACTTTTCTAACTCCCTTAGAATTGATTTTTATATGTGGTGTGAGGTAGAGATCTAATTTTATCTTTCTACATGGATAACCAGTTGTCTTGCACTATTTATTGCCTCCTTATTGTTTCATAATACCACTGCTTTCATATGTCAAGTTCTTGTGTGGTTTATTCGTAGATTCTCTTGCATTCCATTGATATACTTGTATATATACCTGCATCATTAGCAAAGTTTTAATAACTAACTTTATAAGTCCCCCTAATTAAGTCTTTTTTTTCATTAAAGTTTTATAATTTTTTTATAAAGATCCTTTTTCCTAATTCTGAGGTGCTTTATGGATTTTATTGTGACCATGAATAGCATCTTTATAAAAACATATTCCTTTTACTTAGTAGATGTTGCTTGTGCTTGGATTTTGGCATATTCATAGTGAATCTATTAACCTTTCTGTGCTCTCTTCTAATAGTTTATATTACCCTTGACTTTCCTTTCATGTTAATCTTTCTGTCGTGATTGAATAGCAACAGCTTATTAAATATAGCCTATAGATAATCTGTTGTATACATTTTCAGTCACTCCATTGTGAGAGAATCAATTTAAATGAAATTTGGGTATAGGACCATAGCATTCTAATGGAAGACGCTGCTAGGTTTTTAAGGGCATTTGAGCAACTATCCATACTATTTTGTATCACTGTTGTGTATCAAAAATATTTTACTTTTTTTCTTTTAAGTTTGAAAATAGTAAAATGCATCTAGTGAGTTTTTGGTGCAGGAGAAAGTCTTTTTTTTTTGTAATATTTACATCTAGTTTTTCCTTTCATCACTCAGATGATATGTTACTTAAGCATTTGACAGGTCATTTGTTGACGTCTGGTCTGGACATACATATAGATCTCTTGGCCTTTGTTAATGTCCTAACTCTGGCTTGTTGACTATGCTGTTTTGGTTCAATTATAGATTAATTCAAGCTTAAAAATTGGTAAGTACTTTTGAAAGAAAGTTTTTGTTTTCTTAAACCCCAAAGTTGACGGTCCTGTAGGTTTTACTTTCTATGTATCAGCAGATTTTAGATGTTGTTGGTGCCACTCCTTTCTCTCGTACTTCTCTTCTAATTGATCATAGATCCTGAAGACCTATACTCACACTTTTTCATTAGTCTCTTAAATTGTTAGAAATTTTAGGGAGGAAAAACAATTTAAAATTCAGTAGAACCTTCCCAACGTGATAAGCTATAGCAGTGCATCTATGGTTTGTACAGTATTACTGGACTGACTTTGAAGAGAAAAGCAAGGGAAAACAGTCTTCCACCTCAGGGATTAACTTAGGGTTAGTTGTCTGGATGGGTGTTTACAAGGTACGTGTCTTGCTGCCACGTTGTTTTTAGATAGATCTGCTACCTCTAGTTTGACTTTTCAGGTCACTTTTCAGCTGAAAACCAGAAGCACATTTTTCATTGTTTTCCAATTTCTCACAGCAGAACCTTTAACCTTTTTCCTGTTGAATGAATGGTTTCTTAGGAGAATACATTTTTTACTGAATTTTAATTACTCAGTGGCAGCTGAATGAGTTTTGTTTCCATTGCTGAAGGAATAAAATAATTTAATTATATTTATGATTCAGCTAAATTGATAATGAAAGTGTTAGTGTTCCTGATTGTACTTAAAAAAAAAAATTTATATCACCTTTCAAGAATAATGTATGTATATTCCTTTAGCTTTTTTATAATTCCTATAGCTTAGACTGCTACTCAGTAAACATGGAGAAACCAACACACTTATACTGAATTGTCTTTACTGGTTTATTGTACTTCTTCTTGAGGGCGTTTGCCAAAGAAATTTCTCCAGTATTAAAACTGAATGTGTGTGTGTGAAGGATCTGTTGAGAGTAGACTAGTGTTATCTTTTTATAAGAGGATCATGATATCACATTTTAGTATTTTAGAACTTGTATTTATTTTGGAGTTGAAATTAAACGCTACCTCTTATTTCTAGAAATAAAGCCATATAATATTTTTACCTCAATATTTGGACTTATAACAGTATATGGTATTTTTAAGATTCTGTTTTCATTTTTTTAGACAGGTGCTCTAGTTCACAGCTATAGGGGAACAGGTGGAATTTTTGAAGTTTGCTGGAATGCAGCAGGAGACAAGGTTGGAGCCAGTGCATCAGATGGTTCAGTAAGTATAATACAGTGTTTCCGAGGGGGCGTACGTGCCTGTGTGTGCGTGCACGTGCGTGTGTGAGAGAGAGCACACGGTGAATAAATGTGGCTTCTGCTACTTTCAAAATAAATTTTGTGACATGATATTGATATTTTTTGTTTACTAAAGGCTATATACTTTTCATACTCATTCAAATAATATAAACAAAATTTAGGCTATCTTTACCAGAAAAGTGTCTTCATAATTAAGAAACGGGACAGTTATTTTTAAAATAAACCTTCATTAGTGAAATTAAGTATAGCAGCATACCACTCTGGGAGAGATTTGAATTTTCAGTGCCTATTTTTACCTTCTTTTCCCTGCAGAAGAGTGTTGGTGGCCCAGGGAAGGGGGAATAGAGGCAGTTGAGTCTTACAGTGAGGAATGTGTGATACTGAGAGACTTTCAGGATGAGGTTGGCCAACGCTTTACAGAAATATTAGTATGGCTTCCAAAGTTCTGAAAGCAAAAGGAAGATGGAAAGGGTGTAGCCATTAGCTGTTTACTGTAGTATCTTTTAAGATCCCAGAGATAAGGAAGTGGTCTATTTTGAGCATATATTTTCTACTTTTTAATTAACAGAGAACAAATTTTCATATTTTTAGCCATGGTTCTTCCTCTGTACTATTAGCCCATGGCTGTTTCCTCCAGCTACTTTGACAGTTGGTATGATTTCTGTTGGTTAAGTGCCCGTTGCCATGATGACTATTGCTTTACCAGTTTTGTGAACTTGGAACTAAGAAATAGATTCCATACTCTATAGAAACGTTAAGCTAAAAGTGTACGATGAAATTCTTAACACACTGGTTGATTATTTTAATTTCTTGCAGGTTTGTGTTTTAGACCTTCGGAAATAGCGCTACTAGTTGGAAGCCATGGACCGACTATGAATGTGTACATAGCCAAAATGACTGTCCCTGACCCACGTACTGCTATAGTCCCACTTGAACCATGGCCAGTCCACTACAGCCAAATCTAAAAGAAATATATACAAACAGTGTATATAAACAAAATTGCACCCTGAAGATGACAGAATTTTGTCACAGCTTGTGAATTCTGTTCACCAAGTGCTGGAATCTAATCTGCTGTGCCCCTAAAATAGCATTTAGAAGTTTTGGATGTGAAAACAGAAGAGAGAAAGAAATATGCATTATAAAAGCAGCCCATACATGTACCAGTTTTGGATACTATGACAGCCTTGTTTCTCCCCTTTGAATCAGCAGACACCATGGATTATATTCTTTTTTTCCCTTCAGTAGTCGAGCAGTTTGTATGTACAGAGAAAATGGACTTAAAAAAAAACTTGCAGCAGTAGTTTGTTCTTGCTTTTAAACTTTGTTTTTGGTTTAGTTTATGGATGCATGAAGTAAGGGAGTGAATCAGTTTCTTGTTTATATTTTTTTCACCTTTAAACAAAAAAAAATCTTAAAAATATTTTAATGCATTCTTTTGAAAAGATAAATGTTTGGTACATTTTATGGCTCCCAGAGCATATATCAATTGGTGCATGTTGTGGAAGGGGAAATTGGAAATTAAATGAAAATATATGACTTGGGTCACGTCAATCTGTAAGACACATCAGTAAAAGGGTATTATGCTCTGGTTTTTTTTGTTTGTTTCATTTTTTTGTTTGTTTTTTGGTGATGTGGCTTAAATGCGGTAGTTTCTTTTTTGGGACATATTTCTGCCAATTAAAGACTAGAAGGGCACAAAATTTTTTTTAAATACCATAGAGAAGATACATAAAAATAAAATCTTCTGATGTTTTGTAGCCATAACTAAATTATGGTTAAAATGTGCACTATTGTTAAAAGGAGCAAAGTAGATTTGGGTTTTTTTGTTGTTTGTTTATTTGTTTTGCTTTGTTTTTTAAGAGATTAAACTGTTTCTGGATAAGGATTAGCTTCTCAAAGTGTCCATCATTCTGTGTAGAAGCTTAAATATGTAATGTAACCAAACTCCAGTATTAAAAATCTCTCATGTTATTTTTCTTTATACAAAGCAAGATAACGGCATATAACACTGCCATTACATGGCAAAATGTTAGCTACCTTAGTTTAAAAACAATCTTTAAAACAAAAGACTTGCTTCAAGGTATTTTTAAATAGCAGTGATTCCGATTTATTTTTTTTTTTAAGTATAATTGCACTAACCTCCCTGCTGCTTTGATTCTGCATTTGTGGTACTTGTGACTACATTTTTTTTCAAATATTGATAGATTTAAGCTGCTATTTTTTTTTCTAATAATCACTACTATATCATGTCTTTTACTCTGTTCATAATATCAAGTATTTTCTTATCTAGGTATCAGATCAAACCTCCTCTTGTGCTCATGCAACTAAAAACTAAAACTTACAGAATTTACAAATGATAGCATGGGTCTGTGTTTATATGTGTGATTAACAGGTTTGTCATGATTAAGGTAAGAATCAGAAGTGTCAATTTTGAAGAGAATAGTTGTCAAATTTATATTTCCAAGATTTCAGTTAAGGAATCACTTATTATATCCAACAGCAAATTTATAACACTATTTCTGTCACTAATTATTTTGAGGCCTTTATTACTAAAATTTTAACCTGTGTTTTAAGTAGAAACGGATTTAACCCAAGTAATGCAGCTTTGATTTTCAGCATTTGTTGTTTTGCTATTTTTACAAAGCAGCATTGATTGAAGCAAGTCTTGGTTTTACTAAGGTAGGATAGCATTTGCTATTGGTAAAGAAAATTAATATACTTAATTCCATAATACATTGTTATATGTACCCCAGTTGTTGTTAGTGGGCACTATGATACTGTAATAATATTTTTAAAATTTACATCCAGAAAGGCAGTCATTCATGATGGTTTTGTGCCAGCTGTTTTTAGGGTTTTGGATCATATTATAGATATTTAGAACTATTACCCTGTGACTTATGTAGGAAACCTAATATGCTGAGTATCTGGCACTTGAAATCCTGCTTTTATTGCTGGAGGTCCACATCTGTGGTTGACCTCTGTTGTTGTTTTAAAAAAATAAATAAAAATAAAAAAATCTGTGCAATAATTTTTAAATGTGCTCCCAGGAATAGACACAAATGTTTTGAGTATGTTTAAGCTGCATTTTCCTTTAGCGATGCATTTGTCAATTGCACTGAATTTAAATCTGAAAGTCAGAGGTGATTATTGATAGTACTTTTGTATTTTGATATGGACAATTTATTCATTTGCATACAGTTATTGACTTTTTTTCCCAGCTGATTAAAAGATAGTCAATAAGTTCTGCAATATAGCTGCCAAAATAGACAGCTACGTTTTTATGGTATTGTCAGCTTTTCTGTTTTTTTTTTTCTTTTTTAAAAAAAAATCTTTTAGTAGCTATTTTACTTAAGCATAATAGCCACAATAGGACATATAAAAGATTATAAATACAGAGCTTTATTATCCTGATGTCTTGGGTCTTTTAAGTATAAACTTTATCTGGAAGGTATCCATTTTGTAGGCTTGGGTTCTTCATGAGCATACAATTGTTTATTTTTGCTGCTGTTCTCAACATCATCATTGCCTGCTGATGTGCCACGATGCTGCTCCAGTAGACAAAAATCAGATTGCCTCTAATGTAAGCATAACATGACTGTAAGAGACCAATTTTCACAGCCTGTAAAGTTCTATATTTGAGATTCTTGTTCATTTTTCCTTCTACTTTTTTTCCTAAGAACTTATTCCTGAAGATCACCCAGTGATTTTCTGTGGTATTCATTGTATATCATTGTTGTATAGGCTACTGTAAGAAACTTATCATAAAGAAAAATAGGAGGGAAAACTTGAAGGACTAGAATACTCATCAATTAAAATAGAATAAAGAGCAGCTGTCACTCTTAAACATCATAAAGGAATATCTTTTTTCTTCTCCATGTAGGAAATCCCGTAAGTTCTTATATGTGTTCCAATCCCCATATCTTATCGTTGATCAGGCACCATCATTGGCTTTCAAATGACTTTTAGAAGTGGTAACCTATATTTCCTAATAGATCTTAGAGTGTATTGAATTCTGTTTTAATTAATTATTCTCTAGGTAAGTATGTTTTAGGATTAAACACCTTTTACAGATAACTGAAAGTGCCTCCTTTTGTGGTGTAAAAAACAAATTATGGTGCAAAAAGTAATCATTAGGTTGAATTACATGAAGGTTTTTTGCTTTTCGACATATAAAAATGTCAAGAGAAAGGCCAAAGATTTGTACATTTTCACTTATAAAGCACTCCTTTTTTCCTTAAACTTCTTTCTGTCAAATTAGATTTAATGATAGAGTACTATTTTTAAGGAGCTGTTTATGTAGAATGATTTTGTTACGAGTAATGTAAACTATTATTGAGTAGAGGCCTGAGGAGGAGTATGCATTTTTGCTATTTAAAGGAATCACAAATGACCATCCTTATGTAAGCAGAGGAGCAGAAAAATAAATTTCAAATACAGAGCTATTTACTCAAGACAGTTTTCGTTTTCTTCAGCACATTGTACATTTCTATAGACCCCACGCTTTTTCTCACATGCAAAGGATAGTCCTTGCATTGGATGAATTACTGTTGACAGTCCCCACAGAAACCCTATTTCAGTGGACCAACATTGTGGCATGGCAGCAAATGCCAACATTTGGGGGAATAGCAGCAAATCTACAAGAGACCCTGGTTGGTTTGTGGGTTTTTTGTTTTTTTTTTCCCCTTTTGAATCAGCAGGGATGGAAGGAGGGTAGGGAACTTATGAATTACTCCTTCTGGTAGTAGCTCTGAAGTGTCACATTCAATATCAGTTGTTTGTTTGTTTTTAACATGATTCTAGTTAATGTAGGAGAGAGAGAGAAAAAAGAGGAAGTGTTCACTTTTTTAATACACTGATTTAGGAATTTGATGTCTTATACCAGTAGTTCTGAAGTATTAATAGCATTCTTTATTTCTGCCTTTACGTTGACAGTGTTGAAGCAGGGTGAATAAGGCTTCCCCCCCTCCCCCCCGTAAGCTGTTTCATGATGTTTTCTTTGGAGTTTCTGGATAAGTTAAAGAAAACATTCTGCATGTTGTATCTAGTCTAATGTACTTATCCATCTCGTTAAAAACAAAAACAGACTGCATTTTGTAGCTCTGTAATCCCCAAATACAGAAGTAATTTTCTTCTTTCCTGACTTTGACATTTATCTATAATGTTCTAATTTTGATTTTTACAAATCCTTTGGGTCTAATTCTGTGAGCCTACCTATAGCACTGGATTAAAATGTCTGCATCATTTCTTTAGTTATCCAGTTAACTTTAAAACTGTTGTAAAAGTGTAAACCAGCCCATGACAGTTTTTTGTACATGTTAAAGAACTTTATTGTTCAGTTTTCATGATTATTGTGTAAGGAAGACTGATTATAGATGTTCTATGCTGTCCTGGACCATGTTAATTACACTTATGATGTCTTTTGGTTCCACATCACAATGATTTGTCCCCAATGACCCTTTTATCCTTTCTAGGCACATTTTTTTGTTGTTGTTGTTGTTGCAGTTTCCCTTTGCATTGTATTGCTTTGACAACTGTAATTTGAATCAGATCTGAAAGAGGTCCAGAATAAAATATATTTTGATATTATGTTGGCTGTGTACATATATAAAACCTTTGATAATCTATGTAGTTTGTATAGACTATTTAGTCAAGTAAAGAGAGAGGGATGCTATTTCTTGTTTACAATTTCTTGTTTACATTTTAATTGCATTTACTTCTCCAGTGTTCTATTGTAGAATAAACTTTTTTGCTCTAAGTTAGTTTTCATAACATATAACATGCCTGTTCTCTCCCATACTGGTGTTACCAATTATAACAACTGCCATCAGAATCTAAAGGACGGTTTTCATAAATACAGTTTGCCAAGATATGTACATTAAAGTAAACCCATAGATAAAATTACAAATTTTACTATTTTATTACTTCTCGGAGGAGATAAGATTTTTTAAATGAAGGGATTATTTACTATTTTTATTAAAGAATAATAGAGCATTTAGTCAGCTAAGGAATAGGAATTACTTTTGAATTATTTTGAAAAATCAATATTGTATTTAGAGGACATTGTTTCACAAATTCAAACTGAAAGAGACCTCAGATTCATTTGCTTAGCATGCAGTTGAGCACAAAACAATATGTTGAAGATTTTTAGGGCAGGATGCTCAACTTCTTTAATGACACAGTTTTCTGCATATAAACTTACTATGATGTAATAATTTTCTTCCTTGGCTAGTAGCTTATGTTGCTAATGAACCTTATAATCTATTAGGAAAGATAGTAGGCCCCTTCCAGTTTTAATTACTCCCAGCTCCTGTAGAGTTACTTAGAGACTTTTTGAAAGAATCATTGATCATAGTTGTTTTGTTTTGATTTGTTTTGTTTTGTAAAAGCTTGTATTCTCCAAGCCTTTTACCTTTCCCTTCCATTTCCTTAAGCAGAAACTAATACAGGCATAGCCTTGTCATGTTTTATTAAATGATAAGCTACTGCAGTTGCTAGAACTTTTTGACAGGCTTTGATTTTCAGAGGGTTAACTTTTATTGCATGGCATAGATTGTTATAATAATATTCTGCATTTTACACTTGTTCAAAAAGTATCGGTCTACTAAGGATTATAATCCATAAAGCTTGAGGTAAAGCTGAAATCAATTCGAGTAATCATAGAAGGGGTTATTTTTAATTTCATAGCTTTTATACTTTACAGTAGATCAGATATCTTACCTATGATAATACATAGAACATCAGATTAAAGTTCACTGTTTCCTCAGTATATTCATTTGCAAAATGCAGTGGAGGAAAAGACACTATGGACAGTAGTTTTATGGTGCTTTCTCTCTGCTGTACCAAAGTGCTCTGTCAACAATGAAATGTTAACCCTATGCTACTTTATCTGCATGTTTCTTCTCAAATGTCATATTCAATGCTATTTGTCCTAACTTGTAATATTTTTGTATTAAATTTTTTAGGAGTTCCTTGTAATTTCTTTATAATTTAAAATATATTAAACACAAAGTGTTTAGTAAAGTACAGAAGACAATTATTAATGTTTCTTGGTTGTTGGGTTTGTATGATCAATTGTGCAAACAATTCACATTTTAAGAATTAGGACAAGTGGGTCTACACAGAAAAGGATACCACAATTCTATTTAAAAACAACAACAACAACAAACTTAGTATGTTATACTAATCCAATGTCAGAATGGGCAGCTTTAAGAGATACTGCACTACCGGGAATATCAAAAGCATAGGTTGGAGAGCTACTGGGCAGGACCACTGTGGAGGAATTGAAGCACTGAATAGATAGATACCTCAAATAGTAAAATGTTTGAATTAAAAACCCAGTCACATTGAACTCAGTCTGAGAGAAGACAGTTGAAAACATCAGCTTCCAGAATCTCACGTGTTCAAATTAGGAGGTTTTGAAAAATCTACACATTGTCGGGTACTTTTTCACATAAGCTTTTATTGACTTAGTTTATATATACTACTCGATTACTCAGGTTAATTACCTGACTTTCGAACTTGAATACCTACGGAGCAGTATCCCTCAGTAAAGGACAAGGAATAGCTAAAACTAGCAGAAATGGAGAGGCGCATATTTAGCATGGCTATCATAATGAAGGCCTAGAGTCATCAAATAATTCAAACAGTTTAATATGACATAAAAATGTAGCTGTGTAATATGTTTTTAAAGATTTCCAGTGAAGTGGTTGAGATATTTTAGTGTATGGAAATAAAAAGTTTGAAGTTCGACAAATACGGTGTTGAAGTTAATAAAGTCTTATGGTAGACTAAATTAGAGGTAAGTAATTAATTTTACTTTTTAAACAATGTTGATTAATCTAGAGTCCGTTACAACTCTTTAACAACTAAAGTTAACTAAACTTAACCTACTGGCTAATGTGATGGTATTAGGTATGTGTGCGTTTTTCAGTGCTTGTTTGTATGCCCTAGATAACGGGTGGGGAAGGAAGGGGTTGTGTAATTGGCATACTGTATGTTACAAAGTGCATGCTCATAAAGAAATTGAAAAATGGTGAACTCCCATCTCCAAACTCCCAACCAATTCCTCCTCAGTGGTATCCACTATTAGCACTTTGGTATGTGTCCTTCCAAACATTTTTAATACATACTTTAAAAAATACGTCAGTGAGATTGTAATATTCATTGGTTTCAGAAACTCACCTTTTCAGTGAAATCATCAGGTGCTTTTGTCCTTACCAGTAAAATTATTTCCCTGTACCATAGAGGTTACAAGCATGAATTCTGCCTGACTGTCTGGGTTGAGTCCCAACTCCACTATTTATTAGCTTCCTGGTTTTCCCACCTGTAAAATGGGGCTAGTGGTATGAGGTAGGATTAAAATTAACATATTTAAAGCCTTTAGAGAATAGTGCCTGGTTGTATAAAGCATAGTATATGCTACCATTATTTTAATGTTTAATGGTTGTGTTGTAGTATCAGCACCTTAATTTAACTAGCCCCATGATATATGTTTACTTAATCACTGTTTACTATTATAAACAATGGTGTAGTAAACATATTTGTGCCTTTGTAGGGTAAACGCAATAGTTGATTCTAATGTACACCCCTGGTTAATAGGCACTTTCAAAGATTTACCACTCACCCATTTTCTGGCATCAGATGAATCTCTTATTTCAAAAGGAGTTATTCAGGAATTTGTAGAAGGGCAATCTTGAGGAAAGTGCTTTGAATGTTTACTCAGTGTGCATACAGGAACAAGAGAATAATTTAGAGCAATAAATGACAATTGTTGGGCAGCAGTTAGCAGAAAACTAATTTTTTAAGCCTGTGTTACTAGTCATTAAATGTTAAAGATACAATTAAGTTTTGGTAAACATGGAAGAAAATATTTCTGCCACAGAGCACAATTCAATTATATACGTAATGGAACTACCAGAATGTTTAATGGTAGTTCGAAGCTAAATTCTTAGTTCACATGCTAGAGCAGACGTTTTTTCCTGGGGCTTTCTTAAATGCCATTTTCATACAATTTACCTTCTCAAGTCTTGGGACCTCTTTTGTTACTTAAGCAAATATTTTTTGGTTGAATATCTAGTATGTCCCAAGAAGTGTGTTTACCACTGTATATATAATAGTAAGCAAGAAAAAAAGAAAAGGTTCTGTGAAGTATTATAAGAACATTAAATGCTGTAACAGCGAATTAGTTCGTTGAAGCCTCTGAAATTGCTGTTTTTCGAAGTCAAAAACTGCTACATGCTGGCAATGTCAAAAGGTTCAACTTAATCCCCGGCACTGTGTTTGTAAATGTAAGGGGTACCTACCAGCTTGGGGTGTTGACTCCTTAGACCAGAAGGACTCACCTGGCTATATATATCCCAGGACACCCAACATGGCCTCTCTGATCCACACTGCACTTGCAATTACTTGTTTTATGTTCGTCTTCTAGTGGTCGCTATAATTTAAATTGTATTTACACTTCCATTTATTACCTTAAACAATGTCCATTGATTCCTTACCTTGAAAGGCAGAGAAATTAAGCACTTCGTCCTTCCTCACCTCAAGAGATTTGTTAGGATTTCACTCATTAAAGATGATAGCCATATTTCTGCTGTTACTGTTGTAACAGGAACTCTTAGATGTTGGAAACTTGGGCCAATCACTGTGTGTCTGCTCAAACCTCACCCAGGTGTCCAAAAGCAGTTACAAGAGACAGTATATGAATCAAAACGTCTCATGAATATCTACATGAGCTTCTGTCTTCCAGTTCAGCTCTAGAGAGGTTGGTTTGGAGTTTTTGTGCTTTAGGGCTTTGCTACCACTCAGAATGTAGCCCACCAACCTTACTTGGAAGCTTGTTAGAAATCATCTCAAGTATCACCCCAGGACCTAATGAATCAAGCTGCGATGTAACAGGATCACTTTTTTTTTTTTTCCATGCGAGTCAAACTGGCAACCTTGCTGTTAAGAGCGCACACTCTATCCACTGAACCATCCAGGCGGCAGCCCGACTCAAGGTGCCAAGTTCAGTCTCAGTTGCGGGTGGGCGTAGCCACCATCCCATGCATGAGTCAAACCAGCAGCCTTGTTGTTACGAGCACACGCTCTATCCACTGAGCCATCTGGGCGGCAGCTCAGTTCAAGGTGCTGAGTTCAGTCCTAGCTGCGCACAGGTGGGCGTAGCCCACCATCCAGCAGGCAGTCGTGTTGTTAAGAGCATGTGCTCTCACCAGCTGAGCCATCCTGCCACCTGTTGGCAGCTCAGCAGCAGCTCAGCTCGGGCGAAGCTCACTGGCCCATGTGGGAATCGAACCAGCGACCCTGTTGCTCAGAGCTCGTGCACTTAAGCAAACTTGTAACCAACTGAGCCACTCGGCCGGCCCCTAACAGGAACACCTTTAATTTAAAAAACTCTTATTTAAGTTGTGATCATGTCTCTTCCTGTTGCTCTGTTGAGCCTTGCTGCAGGCCCAGTGAAGGTAGTGATCAGGACTGTCCAACAGCACCAATCTGCACTGTTGTCTGATTTTTTTCTCAGTAGTATGCTCAGCAGGCCTGAGGGAGGAGGGTGTCGGGGCGATCGAGACAAGCAGGGTTTCTCAGAACAAAGAATTAGCACTAAGTCCTCCCAGGACATGGGGCCCTTTAGTCAGGATACACCTGCAACAGGTGTGGGTAACACTTGTGAGGAAGCTCAGGTTTCTGGTGTCTAGGAAGGCTTCTATGTGTCTGAACATGACCCAGTTTGAAGGAAGGTGGCTGGCTTAAGTGTGCCTGGTGTGTATACTTCCTGGGAGGAATTAGAAGCTCTCCCGCAATGAGAGGGCCTGTCAAAGGGGTTACAGTTATGGTTGCTCAGAATTGTCAGTGAAAAATTGTGGCAATGCCGATGGGGAGGGGGTTGGGGGGCTGTAGAATAGAAGCTGTCAGGGAATGGGGGTGTTCTGGTCCGTAATTGTGAATGTAAGTGGCTGAGGAAGCTCTGTCTCCTGCATTCAATCACATTCTTATCTAGCCACTCTGAGATACCTGTACCTCCTGTGCTACCTTCTCCCCTTTATTCTTGCAGTGGCCTCTTCCTGGAATGCCTTCTCCCCTCCCTCATTTGCTTAATTCTTAGTTGTTAGATTCAATCAACTCATCTGCTCCTGGAGAGGCAGGTGACTCACCTGCTCATTGCCCGCCTCCTTCCTTCGCCCCCCCCTCCTCTGTGAGGTGCCCCTCCTGCTCTCCGAACCCCCTAGACATAGCTGTGGTCACAGCATTGCTTCCTATCTGCCCTTACTAGGCTGAGTTCCTGAAGGGTGAAACCTATCTATCGGACTTCTCTCGGGATCTGCAGGGCTTAGAACAGTGCCTGGAAAATAGTAGTTTGATTAATACACGGTGCTGACGAGGGGGAAGGCACTCCCAGAGAGAAAACTAAAGATGAGGAGGTGATACTCAGTGATAAAAGCACCATCTCGTCTATGGATGTAAGCTTGAGCAAGTTACTTCACATTTGACATCAGTTTCTTATCTGGAAGAAATACCAGTAAGATATCTCAATTTTGAGGTGGTTTTAAGAGTTAGCAGTCATATAAATAAGCCCAGTAAGTGGAATAATCAGATTTTCATACATGGCATGATTATTGCTACTATTTTTACTGTTAAAAACGTCACAGAGAACACTTGTGTTACACATAATTTGTTGAAAATATTGGTTGTAATTAGATTTACAAAGCACTACTTTTATGAACATGAATGTGGAAATAGTTTATTAATAAACTTATTTACAACTATATTATTGTGTTATGATGGGACATCCTAGAATATCTAACTGCATGCCTCCTAGTTGGGTGATAATGACATGAGTGTGTGGCATCACTTCCCTTGTGCTACTTTCTCTGTATTTTTTTGTCTTGCCCTTAGTCTCCACTACATTTTTTTGTGCATTGTCAGGAATTGGAAAATGCACTTTTAAAAGCAACTCTGTGCCAAACATCCATTTTGTAATCTATTATTTATAGAAAAACATCAGAAACTGCATCAATATTAAGAACCAACGTTCTAAAGTTCTATAGTGTTTCACATTTCATTTTCTTTGGGCTTCTATTTCAATTATCTCACTTAGACTTCAATTTTGAAACATTAATCAAGGTCAAAGTATCACTCTTGTGTGTGTTTGGTTACCTTTGTCTTTCCATCATAGACGTTTTGTTCTATGTAATTTTTTTTTTCTTATGGTAGCAATACATGCTCATTTTAGAAAATTTTAAAGTAAGAAAACAGTGGTGAGTGTAAGTAAAGAGAAAAATCACAGATGTAAATTTTATCTAGTTTGAGCAGGATGCTTAAGTGCTGCTAAATATCTGCCTTTAAGCCATTTCAGTGAGGAGTAGGGCATTCTGCTGACTTACATGGGACATGTAGCACGAAGAAGAAAGAGAAAATTGTTACCTTAACTCACTGAGATCTTGGAGTTGTTTGTTATTGTGGTATACTCACTCTCCACCCCTACCTCTGACCCACCTAGATGTTCTCTCTTGTAGTAGTCTGGTAACTACATAATATTCTAGACACTTTACTCTGCACTTATAAACCAGTAAGTTTTAACATAAAAGAGATTGTGCTCTACCTATTTTTGTGTGACTTGATTTTATTTCTCTTGCTATATTAAAACAGCTTTCCATCTCATTTTTAAAAGCAGCTTTATTGAGCTCTGATTGACAAGAAGTACATATTTAAATTGTAGTTTATGTCTATTGACCTATGTTTACATCTGTGAAACAATCAGACTTACAAAATGGACCTATCACCTTCAAAAGTTTCCTCTTGCCCCTTGAACATCCCCCTCTTAGCTCTCCCTGTCCTGCTCCTTCTCAGGCAAACACTGATTTGCTTTCTGTCACTATAAATTGGTTTACATCTTCTAAGATTTTATAAAAATGGAATTATTATGTACTCTCTTTGGTTGGGGGGCAGTCTAGCTTCTTTCATTTTCACTCAGCATAGTTATTTGGAGAGTCATCCACGTTTTATGAATCAGTAGTTCATTCTTTTTTATTGCTAAGTACTATTCTGTTATATGGACATACCATAAATTATTTAACCAATAACCTATTGATGAACATTGGGATGTTTCCATTTCCACTATTTGACTATTGCTAATAATGTTGCTGTGAAAGTTCATGTATAAGACTTATTTGTGTATAAGACATGCTTTCACTTCTCTTGGGTAGATATCTAGGAATGGAATGGCAGGAAAATACTGTTACATGTATTATTTTATTTCCCTAAGAAATCACCAAACTGTTTCCTAAAGTGCTTGTATCATTTACTGTTTAACGTTTCAACCAGCAGCTCATGGAGTTCTAGTTGTTCCATATCCTCATGAACTGGGTATGGTGAGTCTTAAAAAAAAAAAAAGTTTTTTGAATAGTTTAGGTTTACAGAAGAGTTGCAAGTATAGTACAGTAAGTTTCATGTATGTTTTACCCAGCTTTCCCTGGGACTAGTACATTTGGTACACTTATCAAAACTAAGAAATTAGCAGTGACACAATACTTGTAACAAAACTAGAATTTATTCAGCTTTCACCAGATTCACACCAAAGTCCTTCTCTTGTTCCAGGATCTAATCATGGACACCATATTGCATTGAGTCATCATGTCTCCTGGGTCTCCTCCAATCTGTAACACTGTCCGAGTCTCTGTTTTTTGTGTCCCTGCCATCTTTTAAGAAGTGTAATCAAGTGTTTAATAGAATGCATCTCAAGCTAGGTTTGTCCGATGTTTCTTATGATCAGACTGGCATTTCAGATTTTAGGGAATAATATAGCAAAGTTTAAATCTTCTTTTAATCACATCATTCAAGGGGTGCACCATATAAACATGATTTGCTGTTTGTGATAACTGGTCATTTGGCAAAGAAAGTGTCTGCAAGGTTTCTCTACTGTAAAGTTAACTAGTTTTCTTTTTAGACACTTTATTCACTAGAAGCAAGTTACTACTCCCACACTCAAAGGAAGAGAAATTAAGCTCTACCTCCTGGAGGAAGAGTATCAATCTGTGGACATATGTTAAAACCACACAGTAATGAATTGTATCTGGGGGATACTTCAAGGCTATGCAAATATCTTGCCTCCTTTAAGTTTTGCCCTCTAATTTTCACATCCATCAGTGGATCTTGCCTGCAGCAGTTATTACTGTAGTGTTTTATTGGGTTGTCAAAAAAGTCATGACGCATGTTTACAACAGATGGCACTAGTTCATTTTTGGAAGTACTAGAGTCATTCACATCTATGTTATTGCTATGTCATTTGACAGCTGACAGTTCTAGCTTCATTCTAAAAATAAAATTGAGCAATTTTGTTGAGCTTTGGAGATTTTACAAGTTGAAGGTGGAAGACCAAACTGTGCATTTTTGCCATATTTTACTGTTTTATTTCCATAAAGGGAAGAATGTGCGTCAAGCTTGTGAAAAGTTGCATAAAGTTTATGGTGACAATGCTCTACAAGAACGTCAGTGCCAATGATGGTTCACGAAATTCCGTGCTGGTGATTTTTATCTCAACGATGATCCTCGGTCAGGGAGGCCCACCGAGGTTGATGACGACAAAAAAAGGCATCGATCGAGTCAAACCCACGTTACACGACACGAGAGATTGCAGAAACATTGAAGATCTATCATTCAAGCATTCACGACCACCTGAAGAAGCTGGGATCGTTAAGCAAGCTTGATATTTGGGTTCCGCATGAACTCAAAGAAGTTCACTTGACAGCTTATATAAACATCTGCAATATGCTCAGTAAACGTGAGGAAAATGATCCCTTTTTAAAGCGACTAATAACTGGTGATGAGAAGTGGATTGTTTACAACAGTGTGGTGGGCAAATGGTCTTGGTCCCAACGTGATGTTCACCTCAAACGACATTGAAAGCAGACGTTCATCAGAGGAAGGTTATGCTCTCAGTGTGGGATTTTAAAGGTGTATGTTTTTCGAGCTCCTACCAAGGAACCAAAAATCAATTTGAATGTATACTGTCGGCAATTGGACAGTTTGAATGAATCCATCATCCAGAAACATCCAGAGCTTGTTAATTGTAAAAGAGTTGTGTTCATCGCGACAACGCAAGACCACACACAAGTTTCATCACCAATCAAAAATTATTGGAGCTTGGATGGGATGTGTTGCCACACCCACCATACCCGCCTGACCTTGTGCTGTCAGACTTACACTTGTTTCATTTTCTTTAAAACTCCTTGCTTGGTATAACGTTCAATTCAGATGAGGCTGTAAATCAGCACCTTGTTCAGTTTTTCACAAATAAAGACAGGTTCTTCTATGAACGAGGAATTATGAAGCTCACTGAAAGATGGCAAAAGGTTATCGAACAAAACAGGCAATATATCATAGATTGATCTTTGTTCTTCATATAAATAAATGGCCTTTGAAAAACATAGACAAAATACGTCATGACTTTTCCTAAAACCCAATAATCATAATTTTCTATTTCCCTTGTTACTCCTACAATTATGTTTTGGAAATTTGTAAGGAAGACTTTGTTCCTTTTCTCATGTTCATTTGTTTATTTAATCATATCAATATGTGCAAAGTTTGGTAATCCCTAAAACTACCCTCACTTCTGGCATCAACTACAAATTTGGGGACCCCAAGACTACCTTCAGTTTCATAATTCACTGGATGGGCTTGCAGAACTCAGCAAAGCCATGTTCTTCACAGGTATGGTTTTACTATAGCAGATTAAAACCAGCCAAAGGTGCATAGGACAGGGTTCATGAGTAGTCTCTGTTAGGTACATAATATTCTTAGTGGACTTTTAGTTATAGTAAGAGCGTTACAAAGAAACATGAAGGAAGAGAGATCTCCAGACTTCACAGCTAGTGGCTGGGTCTGAGGAGGAAGAGGGAGAGAGAGGGAGAGAGGGAGAGAGACTGACACTAAAAGAATCAAAGGTCTGTGGGTTCCAAGAGCAGAGAAGATCATTTCCTGCTTTCAGACTCTGTTGTGTAGTCCGCCATATTCTGAGAGGAAGAGCACTAAATTGTTTCCAGGCATATGGAACCTATGCAGCTGAACAAAAGATCTTCAGGTACCAAGAAGAGCCTACAACTAGCAGAGAATCTCCAGTTCCAAAGAAGCCATGAATTTAGGGAAAATGTGCTAACCTCTTGTACCAATAAAGGAGTATCTGAAAACCACACCGCTCCCCATGCTGTGGCCTATCAGAAGGCCCTAGAGCTGCAGTGCCTCCCAGGGGAGGAGAGTGGTGGGAGCTTCATAAAGTTCTGGGGTATTTTTCTCTTTGACTTTGTGGAATGGGGTAGACTGGAGATGACTCAGAGTCAGAAATTAAGCTTTGTTAAAAAAAAAAAAATTCTGTGTCTTTAACACTTTGTCACACGGCATTCATGCCTGGTTCTTTGTAGTCAGTTTACCTGAAAGTCATTTATTCTGCCAGAGTTCACAAAGCAAACCTTTTCCACATTCAACTGTATTTAGAAAGAGTAAGAATAAGATTTGTTTTTTTTTATGTGTATCTCTCTTAGCAATCCTATGACAATGAAACTTAGTAAAAAATCTCTACTTGCAGAGTATAATAAAAGTCTAAATGAAATTATACTTTGGCAACCAAATCATTTTGAGACTTTTTAAGCAAACAGTTGTGGTCAGATCCTGGGAGGATATCATCTCAACCTGCTTAAAAATTTCCCCTCTAAAGTCTTAGACTATAACCTGATAACATTTATACAAATTCCTTACTTTCCCTTAAAAGAAATTCACTAAAATTGCTTTTTGACAGGTAATGACAGCATTTTAGACACATAGCCTGGAATGGTATTACTTCATTTTCAATACTGTGTTTCAAAATGAAATTAAGGTTCTTTAGAGTGAAGACTATTTCTTGAATAGTCAAATTTAACTGAGGGGAAATAGAAAACATCTCAGTCTGAGCAGAATGATTTGAGGATCCTTGCATCATCCTCACGTCCTTCCTTACTGAGGAAGTAAGCTGATGAAGAAGGTGCGTTCCAGAGGGAAGTACTTCTAAATGAAGGGTTTGGGCGCCATGTTTGTTAAAAATATTAAACTGACTACTGCAAAGCAGCCTTTATGAAACCACAACCCCCTCCCTAGCAGCACCGTTCTTTTTCATTTTATATTTCCAGGACCTTCCATATAAGTGTTTTGAATGAATGACTGCTCGAATAACAATCATTTGGACTTATTTTGTGTCACTTCTATACAGGACAGTACCTGGGACACGGTTGGAACTCAAATATATTTTTAGGTTGAATGAAGGAAAGAACAAATCAAGGAGCTAAACATGGCAACTCAGGATTAGTCAGTAAGGTCTAGTGTTTGCTTTCCTCACAAGGGTAAAGACTTCTGTATGATCGATACAGCTGCTCACACCTGCATTAACTAGGTGCCTAGGCTGGGCCTACTCTTGACCAGTTGACTGTGCTCTGGTTTTTGAGAAGAGTAGAGGAAGGACCGTTTGGGTTGAGTCAGTGGAGCTTTGTGCATTTCACCTAACGTCTCAGAAAGTGCTCCCTCATTTGTGACATGAGAACCACAGTGCAGATGTAACAGGGTTGCTTTGGGGTGTAACCCCAAATCATACAAGGCTGTGACATACTGCAAATGCTAAATATTGTTATTTGTTGGGGAAAGACAGAGGCTCTGGGATTATGGCAACTACATTTTTAGAAAAAAATGTACAAAAGTGCCTAATGGTTTTGTTCTTTAAACTGATGTTTAATTAATTTTGATCAGTTGATTTATTTACTAGGCTATACTTTCTAGGGGTTACTGTTATGCAAATTCAGTAGAATTATGTATTCCTATAAATCCAAACTATGTTGTTATATGTCTCCTGTTATTACCCTTAGCTATCTCTTATTCAAAGTCATTTGGCCAACTTCTTAAAAACTTTGATAATGGGAAAAAAATGAATCATGGTTATCATCAAGATAGGTTAACCTAATTGCTTATGGGACTTCAAACCAGTCTCCATTAATAGCTTCTCTGTGCATTTACTAAGACAATGAGAACAGTAAATTACAAAATAATGACAGTACATTAAGGATAGAATTAAAAATACATTTTGCATAAATATTTGAGATTATGAACCTAAATGAAACAGCAAGATTGTCAGTTTATAGACCTAAGGAGACTTCATGCTGAAAAATTTGAAGTGTTTAGATAAGAAGGTTAAGATAACAGGTGATGTTCTAATGATCTTGACACAAGAACTTTAGAATTTGGAGGGAATAGCGAGATAACCTTTAAACCTAACTGCTGTGAGTTTTGTTTTTTTATAGATGGAAAGACTGAGGCCAAGAGAGGCTAAGTGAAGATAATCCAAAGTTCAACAGGTGAAAATAAATATTTAACAGCTGTTGATAAATATTAAGGCAGCGGTACAGGACAAAACATGAGTTCTAAAGCGCAGAGACTAGATATATGGTGTACATACTAATGTTTTGTTACTTCATAAATTAAGTCAGTGAAAAAAGATACTAATATTTGGTGCCAGTTAGTATTTTCTCCAATTATTTATACACTGAGAGCATGGCGGTGTAGTAGAAATCTGGCTCTGATAATAACAACTTGAATAACCTCAGGCAAGTCTCATGATCTTTAAAATTCTGTTTGTTTTTCCCCCTTTTTAATCTGTACAGTGGAAATAAAAAATGTGCATCACCTATCTGGTGATCACACGGTATATACAGAATCACTTAGAAAAGAATAACTTATTTCTAAAGAGTAATTTTTCATTAACAATGCCCTACTTATAAAGGTGCTCAAGAACTGGGCCATGGCCTTAGGAGAGCTGACGGAGGTTGTGAGGCATCTTAATGTTTGGCTTTATGATGAGTTAATGTGGTGGTGGTGGTGGTGATGGTGACGTGGTGACAGTTGTCTGAACTCCTTCTCCGTTGAGCAGCTCTCCGTTGTTGGGACACAGCTAGTATTTCCTCTCCTGGGACTCACCTTAAAATGCCTGTATAGTGATGACGAATTTATGGTAACAGCTCAGTGACCACAGGGATGGAGAAGATCAGTGTCAGATGAATGATTATAAGAAAGATCTACTTAAAAACCGGATACTGATTTTAATATTTTAGCAGTAATAAAAGCAGAATCTTTTTCTCTCTCTCCTTTTCACTTTTACTACAGTGGCTCTTAAGATGTGGAATTCTTATCCCGCCCCGGGAGGCACTGGGGAGAATGTAGGGTGTTGTCACTGGTACTGGGTGACACTTTGCTTAGTTCATCTTGCGGAGAGCTCCGGGAAGCCTCACACAGGGAGGAATGGGCCCTCCCACAGTAAGGAGCACTGTACTCACGCCACAGAGCATTTCTGCATTTTGGTTTTACGTCTGCTTATGAAATGTAGATCAACCTCCTCCTAGCTGGGCAGCCTTCAGCAAGTTCTTTATTTCTTTAATGCTCCCTTTTGTCCCCTTTATGAAGTTGGGATAATAATACTTTGAAGGCTGTCATAAGGATTGAATATGTATCTATGAAGTGCTCAGTGCATACAAGGGCAGAACATGTTAGTTTTCTTCTTCCCATGAAGACAGATGCGCAGTTATTCCATCCGGATGCTTGCTCGAGAAAAACATGGAGAAGTAAAGAACTGTTCTACAAAACTGCAGAGACAATTACAGTTCCTCCCGGACCCCTTTGATTCTTCATGGCAGACTGGGTGAAACCCCATTGGCTGTTTTTATTAAAGGGGGCATCATCTGAGGTGGTTTCCCCGAGTGTGTATGAAAGCAATTTGAAAGGGTCCCTCTCCCCAATTTGTAGGTAGTGCTGCAACAGATGTGGAGTTCCTGGGCTTCCTTTTGGGGGGATGCCAGTATCTACTGAAGAGTAGTGAGGTTAGAGATCAGAGCAAGTAAAGGAAGGTGTCCTCAGCAAGGGTTAGGTGAGGGGAGAGGGTGAGGAGGGGGCTGGAGAGCATAGGCCCAGCTGGGGGCTGATGTCCAGAGCCAGGCCACAGATTACACATAGGTACCAGTCAAGGTAAGTGGGAGGACTGGATTTCTGAAATACCCCTGAAATATGGACTAGGAGAGGTTTAATGCAAAAGCAGAATTCTTGGGCCGGCTGAGTGGCATGTTGGTTAAGAGCTGGCTTGGGACGCCAGAGGGCCCCGGTTCAGATCCCACATATGAGGGCCAGTGACACTGCCCTCTACAGCTAAGATGCTGAACAACAGCTCAACCTAGAACTGGGCTGCCGTGAGTCGCCAGTGACGGCGTAGGTTGCAGCCCCTGTGGCAGTGGGTTGCCATGGGCTACCGTATGTAGCCAGCAGCCAGCGTGAGTGGCCAGCAGCCCCCGTGAGCTGCCGTCCAGAAGCCGGCGACTGATCTGCCTCGCCCAGGAAGAGCGCAATGATGGTGCCAACTTGAGCCAGTGAAGCAACGTCCTCCACAACTAGACTAAAGAACAAAAGGACAGCAACTTGTCTGTTCCCCTCCCCCAATTCCCCAGCACTGTTCCCATCCCCCCAATTCCCCAATAAAAATCTTAAAAAAAAAAAAAGCAGAATTCTTCACTGGCCTCAGAATAATATCCAGATTCCTTGTGGGGATCCGACCAGAGTTTGCATCTCCAGCATCACCCCACTCCCCATCGCGGTTGTTCTTCAGCCACAGGGAAAGAACGTCTGTCCTTTATCTCAAGGCTTGTTCTTCGGGCCTTTAGCCTGTTTCTTCTCCCTCAGATGCCATCTCCAGCCCCACTTCTGCCATCAACTGTCTTTTAGGCCACATCTTGACACCATTTTCTCAGGAAAGCCACCTTCCCCTCTGGGTTTCCGCCTATGTGCTTCATTGTATTAATGAAGGAATTAATTAATTATCTTATAATTGTTTAGCAGTAAGTATGAATATTAGTCCGTCAACTAAGACACACATAAGACTATTTTCTATACTCAATATTGGGCTCTACTTTAACCAAGCTATAGGAAAATTTAACCTCAGAGCTTTCCAGACCTTTCCTCCAAATCCCACCCCCATCTTAGGGTTAAGCTACAGTTCCAGGATCCAAAGCATGAGGTGGGTGGGTGGGGTGGAGTTGGAGCACCTTGGTACTTGGTGTCACACATTGTTTTTGAGAAGCTTATTGTCCCTGCCTGTATGGTCCTTTCAGGTCCACCTTCTCCCTGCCTCTCACTTGCCCTCCAGGGACCTGGGAATCTTGCAAGGCTGACTTGGTCTTCCTGCCTTTGACATTCCGCTGACTCCATCCCAGCATCACCAGGAAACAGGGCACAGGTCTTCGTTCCCATGACCAAGAACTCCCTCCCTGCCTTTTCCCCCCAGGCCCAGGAGGTGAGCTCCTGGAAATCTGGAGGGGAGATTCCTAACCCTCCTCCTTTACTGTTTCTGCAACACTATGTGAGGATGTTCTTTTCCACCTTTTACTTCCTTAGCAAACTCTCTAAACTATCTAAGGGACTTAAGCCTTTTGGAAAATGAAGAATCCTTCCCTGAGGCAATGAATGCACAGCTGACTACCTATTTGAAGGTTGACTGCAGAGCACAAAATAGAGGAGGAAAAAAGCCCCCTACTATGCCAAAACATTACCCAGCCACAACTGTATGCCACTCACTGTTGAACATAAAGAATAGGACTAAGTAAATACGCAATTAAAACATACCCTATGCGTTCCCGAATCCTAGAACTTATTACACAATTATAATTATTGCATTACTTTTACCCTAGCATTTATTTTCGAGCATCTCATGTCCCTTGATACTTTTTCCAAGATTCGTTAAATGTCCCTACACCAGACTTATTTGGACAAAGCATATATCCAAATTGAAGTATTAAAAATAATGGTATGGAGAAAAACGAGTCAAAATTGTGTTCTTCTTCCTGTCACCTTAAGAATATCCTTAGTTTGATTTACCTTCCTGTGGAAGAATGTTCTATTACAAATCTAGAGCTGGAATAATTTCAGCTTGTACTAAGGGAAAAGGGTATTTTTATATATATATTCTTTTTGTGTGTTATTATTTTACTGTTTTCCAGAGAGGGGAAAATAAACAGCAATAAATACAAGCATTTAAAAATAGATATCATTTTTCTTATGCATTGTGTTGTTTTTAATCATCAAGTTCAATATTGCAGCATATAAAGTTCTTTGCCATTTTTAGAAAAGATAAAACCACTTCATGTACTTCATTTGGGTGTTCGTACATGCAGTCTTGCTCTGGCAGCTGTCTGAGGCAGAGCACTTCCTTGGGAGGCAGTCGTATGGTGTTTATGTGCATGTTAATGAAACTCTGCAACTTTCCTACTCTAACTCCAACACTTCGCTGCCACTTCAGCTGATTATGGCTTTGGATAATTGCCATAGTGAATCCCGTATTTAGTGGAAACAAAATATATTGATGACAAACATGTTTCCTATCAAAAGCCAGAAAGATGGACCTGAATTCAGATTGTGCAGTAAAAGCAAGCATGTAAACTCATTAGATAGACAAGATGCAAATTTACAGAGCCTGGGAAAAAAATGATGACAGCTTCAAATCTGATGGAAGAAGCAGCAGCAGGCCTCATTTTTGTAAAAGCTTGACTAAAAAATAGATTTTTCAGGGCATGCTTGTATGGAGGTGAACATTAAATCATCTAGTGCCCTGGGAGGTGGCAGAGCGAGTGCCCAGGCTGTGGTGGAGCAGCTAATGGGCTGCAATCACTGTGATCAGAATTGTCACTCCTTGTTGTATGTGTGTGTCAGTCCCGACTGAGAGGGTTGAACCAATAATTTTATTCATTTATTTTTTAATTAATGAATTTATTTTTTTTAGCTGAGCCATCCTGCCACCTGTTGGTAGCTCAGTGGCCGCTCAGCTCGGGCTGGGAATCAAATCGGCAATCCTGTTGCTCAGAGCTCGCCCTCTTGAGTGAGCTCTTAACCAACTGAGCCACTCGGCCGGCCCTGAACCAATGATTTAAGGCTATGGATTTCTCTTCATATGAGCTAGGTGGCTGTCTTAGTTTGTTCGGGCTGTTATAAAAAAAAAAAATACCATGGACTGGGTGGCTTAAAAAAACAAAACATTTATTGCTTACAGTTCTGGAAGCTGAGAAGTCCAAAATCAAGACATCGGTAGATCCAGTGTCAAGTCGTCATGGGAAGAGGTAAATCCTGAGACAGTAAAAGGTGGGCTCCAATGAGGAAAGAACTTCCTGAGTTCCTAAGACTGGGAGTGAGTTGAACCCAAATTCCCAGGCTTGAAGGAGACTCAAATGGTTTTAGGAGTGGGGCTGAGCTGCTGTGGGCCACCTAGAGGCACACTGAGGAAAACAGCCGAGTGAGTGTCAGCTTTTTGGCAGCAATAACTCTATGGACAGGGTAGATGGTGATCACCTTCTAACATAGCCAGGATCTGGGGAGATAGTGGTGAAGTCTTCTGGTCACAGGAAAATGCATTTGATTTTTAGCTTTATTAGTAATGGTAAGAGTAACATGGGACATGAATAAACAGTCATATGGAGTTTTGGACATGGGGGAAAGGGCCTAGGGCAGCGGTTCTCAACCTGTGGGTCGCGACCCCTTTGGGGGTAGAAAGACCCTTTCACAGGGGTCGCCTAAGACCATTGGAAAACAAAAAGATATTTATATTACGATTCATAACAGTAGCAAAATTATAGTTTTAGAGTAGCAACGAAAATAATTTTATGGTTGGGGGTCACCACAACATGAGGAACTGTATTAAGGGGTCACGGCATTAGGAAGGTTGAGAACCGCTGGCCTAGGGAATGACCAAACTTTCTGCTTATCTGGGTATGCAACGTCTTCAAGTTGCCACATTTGAGAACTAAATTGGTTTATCCACGCTAGTAAAGATGGATATTTTGACTGGTACAATAGGTAGTTTTCCAACAGGGTTTAGTCAGCTTTCCTGTCTTACTGCCATGATACCTGTGACCAGATGATATTCCCTGGTTTTTCCTCTTCCTCCCCCAAAACTCATACAGCACTCATTTAGTGGCCACATGATGAAATCTGAGCCAGTAGGACATAAATAGAATTGATATGTAAAACTTTTAAGTTCTCTGTAGGGAACAGAGAAGCTGCTGTCCTTGGACTTAGTGTTCCCCTCTCCCTAGGCTGGCACGGTATCCTGATGTAGTGTTGACTCAGCTTTAACCACGAATGCCCTCGGGTATTGCACAGCAACGAGATGAAAAGAACTTGAGCTCCTGAATGAGCTCCTGCAGAAGAGCCTACCGCTAGCATAGACCTACAGGCTGTTCCATTAGAGAGAAATAGACGTCAATCTTTTTGAAGTCACTTATTTTTGGTGATGTTTTTTTTTTTGCAATGTCTTTCTAACTAATACCATTATTGGTACTTACCATTACAAAAACCTTATGTTTTTTAATATGTGGCATTGCCCTAGATGTTAAGAAATGGGCTATGAAAAAATAGACGTTGTAGATATTGCAAAGCTGACGGACTTTGTAATGTTAAGGCAACATTTGGTAAAATTGTTTTTTACAATTAGTTGGAAAGCAGACCCCATGTGTATATAAATAATTAGTCCTAGAGAAAGTAGTTGGAAAGAGCCAGAATATTTATATGTTGGCTGTTCTTTGTGCTTTTCATATGTTATTATAAAAAAGAAATGATCCCAGGCAAGAACTCGCCAATTTGCTAGAAGAGCTGGATGATAATAGAACCCCCTGTGGTTGAAATAATCAACTGCTCTGAATCCCACAAAGACAGAAGATACGGGTTACTAAGAGTATTTTACAAAGTACTGCCATGAAAAGATTTTCAGCCAAACAGAGGGAGTTAGACCTACCAACAAAGATAAGATCCAAGTCTATTTTGCTAGATGGCCTCAAGGAAACTGCCATTTATGTGGGGAGAGAGTGATGGCTGAAGCCAGGAAATAAGGCAAGTTTAAGAAATAATGCCCAATACAGAATTCTGGGAGGCTCCCGACACAATCAATCAGACCACAATCAAACAGACCTGAAATCTATCCTGTATTCAAACAAATTTTATTGCCAACCTACAGGCCTGTAATTGTTCGATCCTATTGTAATCCCCAGGCTCCTAAAACTGTAGCAATCTAAAAAGAACTGGGCTTCCTTGAAGGAGAGCTCAGAAAGAAATGTCTCCCAACTGAAATGTGGCCGTGAGGGACAATGGACAAGGAAGAGACACCCAGGCAAAGCCACAAACTCAGAGAACAAAACAAGGGAATTCCTCCCAGAAACCAGAGCCAAGGTCTAACCCGGAAATGCTCCACGTCCAGCCAAGACTCTTTACCATGACTGCCCAGCAAGACTATCACTGCCGAAGACCAGTGGCTGCTATGTATTTTGCTTCCTCTCTTTTCTGAGAAGAAATTTCTATTGTGCCTGTTTGGTCTTCTGTGTCATTGTTTATTGAGGCTGTTGTGGGTGCAGGGTTAGGTGAGGCAGGGGACAGTGGTAGTTAGGAAGCTAGTTGGTAATTTTTCTACTAGGAGACACTTCCAGATCTGGTGGAGAAGATGGCATATTGCCCATGTATCTTGGACCTTAAGGTGGGTGCAGTAGCTGGATGGAACCTTGACCTGCCTCCAAATTTTAGGGGAGGGGTGAGTGTGTTCTGTGTAAGGGAAGGAAAGGGTATATGCAGATATTTGGGTTATCAGAGGGGTGAGCTTTGGGACATTGCTACTCATCTTCCAGTTCTCTTTCCAGCTGGGTGTGGACATGTGACTAACTTTTGCCAAATAGAAAGTGAGCTGAAGTGGTATGTGTAACTTGGAGATAATTTGCAACTTAAAGACAAGTGTGTTTCCCTGGATTTTGGCTTTCCCCCTCTTCCCCTAGGCTGTAGTATGGTTGTTGGGCCAACCTAGCTGTAACAGTGTGGGTGAGGACAGTACCCTCAGGGAATGGGAGAACAACAATTAGAAAAACCCTGTGTCCTTGAGACATGTACGCCCCTCTAGCTCACACTGCACATAGCATTCCTGAGACAGAAGATTTTCTCTTATTTCAGTCACTGAATTTTTGGGGACGCTTTGTTATAGCAGCTTCATTATCCCAGCTAATATATACTTAATTTTGGCCTCATGTGTAAATGTTTATTGAATAAACTCATGAAAACTCTTCTGGTTATGTATGGCTAGTTTTTTACTATTCTAAAGAGTTAGATTGCTTAAGACATGGGTACTTTTCTCAGTGTTACCTGAGTGGGCATTGCCTCAGATTAGAGGAAATAGGTGTCAGTCTGTTTGGGATGCTATAACAAAGTACTACTGACCAGGTAGTTTATAGACAACAGAAACTGATTTCTCACAGTCCCGGAGGCTGGAAGTCTGAGATCGGCGGGCAGCGTGGTCCAGTGAGGGCCCTCTTCTGGGTTGCGGGCTTCTAATTGTGTCATCGCATGGCAGAAGGGACTAGGAGGGGCTGTAACTTTTTTATTTTTATTTTTAAATAAGACTAGTCCAGTTCACAAGGGCAGAGGCCTCATCTCCTAATACCATCACCTTGGGAGTTAAGTTTCCAGCATATGAATTTTGGGGTTAACACAAATATTCAGAGCATAGCAATCGGTGGTTATTCTTGGACAGGATTCTGAAAGCCCCTTTTGGGGAATGTTGGGACAAAACAGATTGCTGAAGAGGTTAAGCCTTCTGTACTTCTTGCTATGATTCCCATGTCTGGATCATGATTTCAGGCTGAACTGCCATTCCTGTGCATTCACAATCTTGACTTTCTTTTTCCTTTCAGAGATCTTAATCTAGTTTCTAGTGATTCTTCCTGCACATCTAAGTAATTTGCAAACATAATGGAAAACATCAATGTGAGATACCCTTTAAACCCCAAACCCTACCAAATATATCAAAAGTTAGTGAGAAAACATCATTTAATATTCTCCTTATTGCTGGCTCACTCTCACTGGTTAAAATCCTCTCTCACGTGTTTTCCCATGGGAGCTGCACACTTACAGTATGGTGATATTCATAAACCTGATCACTAGTAGAGAAATCAGTAGGTTACAGTTTAAAAATATCTGCCTTATTTACAATTATGTACCTACTATACTACCCTATTTACAAGTAGGTTTCCCAATGATGAAAATCTTAGGGAAGCAGGTGGGCTTCCTGTTTGGGATCTACCAAAACACTTCCACTTATCCTCAGAGCGCCTCTAGCACTTGATGCCTCCTTTGCTCTTAAGTATGAGAATATGGTGTTAGTCTCTGTTGGATGGGACTCTCCTTGAGTGTGTGATGACTGTGATGGTGATGTGGAATGAATACTACACCTACGTCATATCACCTTTTTGTAGGTGACTACCACTTAATAATCCTCCCACTGAGAGTGGAAAAACATCATTAGGTATCCAAAAGTTTCTCATTGTGTTTCTAGTTCTAATGTTTAAGCAACCTTGGGTGATCTTCAGGCCTTTGAAAGAAGATTCCAGTGATCAGATTCCAAAGGAATGACTTGAAATTTAGGGTATTCTTGTCACCATGGATTTCCCCCCCCCCGCATAGATTTTTAGAATCGGGCTCTTTTCAAATTAGACTACACTCCCCTTCTTTCCTGTGCACTGGGTTTAGGTGAGTTTTTTACTCATTGTCTCCTGACGTTTGACTTCTTGCCCATCTCTGGTTTTGCTTTCATCATTCCTATTTTGGTGACAAGTATTTGTCGAGGTCCCAACTAGTTATGTGTTCAAGTGAGCATCCCTCCTCTGGTGTTTCTTTTTTTCTCAAATAAATACATAAACTGTATGATAATTTGGTATTATGTTGTATATCTTTGGATGACATAATTAAATTTTTATGCTCACATGCAAATAAGCATTATCCAATAATAAAAAGTGGTAGATATACTTGAATCAAACGCTTTAATAATTATACAATCTTTAAATTAATTAATGAGCCAAAGGCAGCTAAACATTAGCATTTAGAAAGATCTCTACAGCATTAGTTACTAATGAGTTCATTTAGATCCATCATGCTACCCATTTTGGAAAGCACAGACCATATTTAATCATATTCAATCAGATCTAATATTGAAATTATGAGTACAAGGCATTGTTGAGTGTGAAATTACCATAGAATTTTAATTGTTAAACACATTTCTTGTTTTTTTCTTTTAGATGAATGATAATTTGATGAGAAAGTTATCTGTATTAAAGTAGGCTGTTCAAGGAATAATAACGAATTCTAAGGTGTCCTGATTCAAGTAGACCATTCATCTACAGATCCTAAATCAGTTTGCCTCAGCTGCTTCAGAGGTTGTACTGCCCTCAGGTAAAAGGATGTAGTTTTAGAACTCTTTTTCCCTTCCAATCTATAATTTTTTTGAGAGAGACAGAATATGGAAAATTTTAGAAATGTATTATTTTAACCATGGATTTGTATCATAAAATTGTTTTAAATTGAAATGTAATAATAATACAGAAGTATCCCCACCCTCACCTAGCTTCTTTTCGGTTGCTACCCATACTATTTTCCTGACTTCTAACAACACTGAAGAGTTTAGCCTGTTTTTGCACTTTATACAAATGGAATCATACAGTATGTACTTTTTTGTCTGGCTTCTTTTGCTTAACGTTTCATTTGTAAGATTTGATTAATATTGTTTTATGTCATAGGTCATACATTTCTTTTTTCTTTTCTTTTCTTTTTTTTTTTACTATTTTATTGGGGAACAGTGCGCTTTTCTAGGACCCATCAGCTCCAAGTCAAGCAGTTGTTTCAATCTAGTTGTGGAGAGCACAACTCAGTGGCCCACGTGGGGATTGAACCAGCAACCTTGGTGTTATGAGCACTACGCTCTAATCAACTGAGCTAACCAGCTGCTCCAGGTCATGCATTTGTTATTGCTGTGTAATATTCCAGGGGGGTGAAAAGTCCACAATTTATTCATTGTACTGTTGGAGGACATTTGGTAGTTTCTAGTTTCTGCCTATTGTGAATTGTGGTACTTTGAACATTCTAATACGTGTTTTGTTTTTGTTTTTATATCGGGGTTGTCGGAAAAGTCATGACGTATTTTTTCTGTTTTTTTTGTTGCAATAATGCGTCATGACTTTTCCGACAACCCAATACTTAATCGTGGTAAAATACACATAACAGAAAATTTACCATCTTAACCGTTTTTAATTATACAGTTTAATCGTGTTGAGGACATTCATATGTTGTGCAACCAATCTCCGGAACTCTTTTCATCTTACCAAACTGAAATCTCTACCCATTAAACAACTCCTCATTTCCCTCCTCCCCCAGCCACTTTCTGTGTTTATGAGTGGGACTACTCTAGATACCTCATAGGAGTGGAATCGCGTAGTATTTGTCTTTTTGTAACTGCTTCATTTCACTTAGCATAATGTCTTCAAGGTTCATCCATGCTGTAGCATGTCAGAACGTCTTCCTTTTTAAGGCTGATTAATATTTCATTGTATGTATATACCACATTCTAGTGCATGTTTTTGATGAACATGTGTACACATTTCTGATGGAGTTATATGTGGTTGGGTCGTAGAATATACAAAGATTCAGCTTTAGTAAATTTTACCAACTAATTTTCTGCAGTGGTTGTACCAGTTTATACTCTGACCCGACATGTGTAAACTAGCTACATTTTAATGCTTTGTTTCTTGTAGCTATGTACACAGCAATGGTCAGATACTATTGTAGGAAAGGATACATAGACTTGTACTGAACACATTTTCATTGTTAATATCCATGTTATTCCTTAAGGTAACATCAGCTTCTGCCATAGATAGAGTTCATTTCTCACTCACTAAATAGTTCCAGGTGGGTGTTCCCACTAAGGCAGTCTCCTCTCCTCTGAGAAGTGATTCAGGGATTCAGAATTGTTCCATTTTGTGGCTCCACCATGTTCAACACATGGCTTCCAATGTCACCCTGAGCTTTGACATTCAAGGGAGAGAGAGGGTGGAGAAGACACACCATGTTTTTAACCATCTCACCCAGGAAATGACACATACTTGTTCTGTTTATATTCTTTTAGTAGAAACAAGTGACATGACCACATCTAGGTACAAAGGGTAGGGGCAGTAGGGGGGATGTTCCCTGGCTGGGCAACTGTTTTCATTAGCAGCTCTCCACCCTGGAAAAGGAACACAAATGCAAGATGGACAGCTATGTTTGCCACACATGCCTTTGCATTTTTGTGTGCCCCCTGTCAGAAATTCTGTTCTCCTCAGGATCCCTGGCTTAAAGCAGTGATGCCAGAGGTCAAGTGAAGGGTCTTAGAAAACTTGCTGGCATCAGTTTGTCATGGACAGACATAATATGTTACTGAGACACAGCTCACAGGAGAAATATTTTATAAAATGCTTATATTAGCTGAGTCCCTGTCTGCATGGTGATATCTTACATAATTTCCTCATTGTTTGAGATTGTTTTCTCATAACTTTAAACCATGAATAAGTAAGGAGAGGGAGAGTGATTTGTAGGGAAATTGAGAAGTGAGTCTGCACAAGGGCACAATTTAGGATATTTGTCCCCTATAGTCTCATCCAGCGTGTTGGTAGATCCCTGATAAACACCAGGCATACACTATTTTAAAGTCCTGATCTGAAGCAAGGCCTTGGATTTGAACCACCTGGAAAAAGCTTTAGGTCATTAAGTTTTAGCCATGTCCAACATCTACATATTAAGCCAAAGATAAGCATGCAAATCACATAAATCTAAGGTGACAAATAAGAGGAAGGCGGAGGGCCCAGTATTAATTATCCGTTCTGTGGTCATAACGGTTTTGTTTTACAAGATGAAAGGGAACACAGCTTATTACTCAAACTATTAGCATAAGTACGGAAAGGAGCAAAATCTCTGTCCAAGGTAACAAAGATGTCTGACTAAGACCTGTTTGGAGCATCTATTAATCTTTCATCTCTCTGATCCATAACTGGAGTGAGCTGTGTACATTAGTTTTTCATCTGCTTCCTAAAATGTGTCTATGTTTCTCAGTTACTTTACGAGGCTGTTCTCAGTTGAATGAGTTTTGAGGTTTTAAAAATGAGTAAGTTGCCATGTGACACTTAAAGCTATACATACATGTATAAGGGGTAGTGTTGGGGAGGGGAGGATGGAGACGTCTTCAAAAATAGATAGCAGCTGCATGTATTGAATCCTAACAATGTGCAATTACTATGTGTTACACCCTTTATCTGCACTAGTCCCTTTAACCCGAACATGGAAGAGGAGGACACTGAGGTTCAGAGAGGTGACGTGCTCACGGTCACTTATCTAGTAAGAGGAGCCATAATAATCACAGGCTCCACAGCCAAGAGCAAAGGGGTCCTGCTAAAGGGAGGTGCTGGAGAAACCTGAGAGTAGATAATGGAGGATGGATCATCTTCTGAGTCATAGACTTGTCTTTAATAAAATTGGCATCGCCTTTGATAGTGAGGACTCACTGTCATTTACACGCATCACCATGACCTTCCTTGGTGGTGATTAGAGTTATTTGTAAAACAAACAGAAACTAAAAAGCAATCATAGTTTTTTGGTGTTTTAATGTCTAACTGTTCTTTTAACTGTTATCTGATTTCAACATGTGATAGTATGCAAAAGAGCAGCGGCCCCAAATCTTTCCTAGCACTCACAATTAAAATGTTAATAGCCAATTAAGAGGGTATGTTCTGGGGCAGCCAGTTAGCTCAGTTGGTTAGAGCTCAGTGCTCATAACACCAAGGTTGCCAGTTCGATCTCCAGATGGTCCACTGAGTTGCTCCCTCCACAACTAGAATGAAACAACTACTTGACTTGGAGCTGATGGGTCTTGGAAAAATACACTGTTCCCCAAAAAAATTAAAAAAAAAATTCTTAAAAAAAAAAAAAAGAGTGCATGTTCCATGTTTTCTTTCACCACTTCCCTGGAAGAATAAAAGCTTGTTCTCTAGAACTTTAGCATAAAACCATCTGTAAAGCAAGTTGTTGGTCATGATGACTGTCCTGTGAGGGATGCATGACAGTGGTGTTTGGGAGCTAGCTGCTCCAGTGTTGTCACTTGTCTTGAAAGTGTGCAAACCAGCTGAGTTTCACAGCCATTAGAAGTATTAGGTTATTACAATAAGTACCAGTAAAAGATACAATTGCTCTAGGGAACCAGTGGGTTTCCAAAAAGGTGGCTTTATGCCTGTGTACTAAATGTCAGGTTGTCTCAAACTGCTAATTTGTTTACCAGTGAGAGAGACAAATTGAATCTGTAATGTTGGGGAGAGGAACATTTTTTTCCTACCCTTCCAGGCTGGTCTAATAATTAAATTGACATGAGACAGATTAACAGGAGAAAATATAATTTAATTCGTATGTACAGAGGCCTCGTAGACATGGGACCTGAAGAAATAACCAAAGCAGGCAGCTTTTTATACTTTTTAGGCAAAGAAACAATACATTTGTGATGAACTGAGAAGATAAAGAAATTTGGGCTTGGGGCAGTCGTATATTAGTAAAAATGTAGCAAGGTTTGTTTATACATTCTTCTTCGCCTTAAATTCCCCATCTCTAGTGATAAGGATGTCTCTCCACTTCCTGGTACAGGGAGGGTACCTGTCACATGGGAGATTTATTTTCTGCTTCCAGGGAGACAGGGGAGGGTTAGAGCACCCTTCTTGCACTGGCTGTTTCTCACGTAACTTTAATTCAAAGTAATCAATATGCCAAAGTGATATATTTTTGGGTGGCAAATTTTGCTCCCCTACAGCATAGTAAAGGGGAGTTTAATTTGTTTCCCAGTCAGAAAGAAACTGTGGAAATATAAAACTATAACTATATCAAGAATTTCTATTTCTTTTATATGCCTCATTTGGCTTTCCAAAGTATTGACTACTATTTGACATTTGCCAAACAGTTCTACCAATTTAGGAAACATTTACATTTCCAATTCCTTCCCATCTGTTTTCAGTCTCAACCCTTAAGTACTTTATTTGCTGAATTTCATAACAAGTTTAAATTAATTAGAATTACTTTACTAGAGATATTAGAGTAGGTTAAACTAAAAATTCAATTCCTTAGTTGTACCAACCATATATCAAGTGTTCACATGTGGATACCGTATGAGATAGCTCAGATATACAATACATCCATCATCTCAGAAAGTTCATCAGAAGGCCTTGTCTTCTTCATCTACCTGGCCAGAAAGGAAAGTTTTGTAAACTTTATTTACAAAAATAGGCAGCAGGCCTGATTTGACACCCAAGCCATAGTTTGTGGACTTCGGCTCTTCAACATACTAATTATTGGTATGGAGATACATTTAGGCCCATGCTTCATTTCATATACTGTAGACAAAAACAGTGTGAAATTACGAAAAGAATGCAAAATTATAAGTCACGGAAAAGGATTATTATCCTGGTTGTGACGGGCAAAAGATTAGAGCTGTTGTTGGGTTAAATGAGGTCATCTAATTTGAGCCTTTTGCCATAAGGCATGCTCTAGGACTGTGAATTATTATTAATGTGAGAGCAATATAAAAATATTATATATTTATAATATAAACAATGTAAGATATAAACAAATATAAAAAATATTTATAAATGATATAAAATATTAAACAATCTCAAAATTCTGCTCAATAGAAACCAGTTAAGATAAGGTAAAATGGAAAATAATATAAAAGGGTATATAAGTTCTCTAAGTATATCATACTACTACTGCTTCACCAGCCTGGGTGCTACTAAGGCCAAATCTGACTATTAAGACAATTTTTCTTTCATCCTTTGGATTTCCTTCATTCACGGGTTTATTCAGTCCAGAATACCAGTCTTCAATATACTGGCTTCTTGGAGAGGACAATGAAAAATTTAAGCAGTCTCCAGTAAGCCCTGATGTGGCTACCACGGAGCCATGTGAGGTGCTGAGGGTTCTGATGTTTGCTGCTTAACAGAGGTTCCTGATGTGTAAGCTACTCCATCGCTGTTGGGACCAGAGCTTAGACTAGCTCCCCTTGTATAGGCTCCCACCAAGGCTGCCACAGAACTGCTGCCAGTGCTGCTGTAGGGGGAGAAACGTGGGGTGGGGGAGGGGAATGCTGCCCTCCTCAGGCTGCCTCTTAAGGCCATATTCTCTTTACTGTCTCCTTATTATTGCCAAAGTCTGTTGAAGCATGCCCCAGCCCTACGACTACACCCATCAACTTTCTGGTCCTATAGTTCTCTACTCAAGGCTCTTTATGGACTTTTTTTTTTTTTTGAATCGCCTGATATATGTAATTTTCCTAAGGTCTGGGCAGTTCATAGTCAGTATCCATGGTCACTGTGATGGTTAATTTTAATGTGTCAACTAGACTTGGCTAAAGGATGCCCAGATGGCTGGTAAAACATTATTTCTGAGTGTGTCTGTGAGGATGTTTCTGGAGGAGATTAACATTTTATTCAGTAGACTTAGTAAAGAAAATTGCCCTTGGGCTGGCTGAGTGGCTCATTGTTTAAGAACTGGCTTGGGAGCACAAGCTTTGAGCAGCAGGGCTGCTGGTTCAGATCCCACATGGGCCAGTGACGCTGTGCCCTCTACAGCTAAGATGGTGAACAGCAACTCGACCTGGAGCTGGGCTGCCGTGAGTCGCCTGTAACGGTGTAGGCTACAGTGGGCTGCCGTAAGCTACCGTGAGTAGCCGGCAGCCAGTGTGAGCTGCCATGAGCCACAGTGAGTGGCCATCCAATGACTGGCGAGTGACTGTCTCACCCGGGAAGAGCTCAATGATAATACCAACATGGGCCAGTGAAGTGACGTCCTCCACAACTAGACTGAAGAACAAAAGGACAGCAACTTGTCTGCTCCCCTTCCCCGATTCCCCAGCACTGTTCTCCTCCCCCAATTCCCCAATAAAATCTTAAAAAAAGAAAAGAAAAGAAAAGAAAATTGCCTTCACCAGTGCAGGTGGTATCATCCAATCAGTTGAGGGCCTGAATAGGAGAAAAAGGTAGAGGAAGGGTGAATTCTCTCTCAACTTGAGGGAGACATCCATATTCTGCACTTGGACATGGAGCACCTGCTTCTCAGGCCTTTAGACTCTGGGATCCTCCTTCCTCATCTGGAGTCACACCATTGGCTCCCCTTCTCAGGTCTGCTGACTTGGACTGACTCACACCATGAGCTTTCCTGGGTCTCCAGCTTGCAGACCCCAGATCGTGGGATTCTCGGCCTCCGTAACCACATGAGCCAATTTCTATATTAAATCTCCTGATATACAGAGGGTGCCACAAAAATGTATATACATTTTAAGAAAGGAAAACTATATTAAAATTGTAATACTCTATGTACCTACAACAAAAGATGAATACAAATCATGTTTGACTTCTGCAATTACAAGAGGTGCTCAAAGTGGTCGCCATCAGCGTCCAGACACTTCTGATTATGGCAAACTACTGCTTGAGCAATGGTGACCAAAGTGTCCACTTGCATACATTTTTTTTGCCACCCCCGGTATATCTGTATGTATCCTATTTGTTCTGTTTCTCTGGAGAACTCTAACAATACAGTTCCATTACTTCATAAATACTATGAATAAAGCATTTATATTAATAATATGGAAAATGAATGGAAACCTATATACATAACATTTTCTTTTCTTTTTTTATCATCAAAACTCATTTTTTAAATTTAATTTAACTATTAGTTTCAGGGGTACAAAATAACATAATGATTAGACATTCACACCCCTCACAAAGTGATAACCCCAGCAGTCTACTATCCCTCTGACATCGTACGTAGCTAATACAATACCATTGACTATATTCCCTATGCTGCACTTTACATCTATTTCAGGTGTACAGTGCAGTGGTTAGGCACTTATATAATCTATGAAGTGATCTTCCCCAATAAGTTCCGTACCCATCTGATGCCCTACAGTCTTCACAACATTATTGATTATATTCCCCAAACTGTATTTCACATCCCCGTGACTATTTTGTGACTACAAATTTGCACTTTTTAATCCCTTCGCCTTCTCATGCACCCCCCAACACTCCTCTCATCTAGTAATCATCAGTTTGTTCTCTGTATCTATGAGTCTATTTCTGTTTTATTTGCTTTTTTATTCTGTTCTTTGGATTCCACATATAAGTGAAATCATAATAGTATCTGACTTATTTCACTTAGCGTAATATCCTGTAGGTCCATTCAATGTTGTTGCAAATGGTAAGATTTCATTCTTCTTTATGGTTGAGTAATACTCCATTGTATAAATGTACCACAGTTTCTTTCTCCAGTTTTCTACTGATGGGCATTTCAGTTGCTATTGTAAATAGTGCTGCAGTGAACATAAGGGTGCATATATTTTTTTCAAATTAGTGTTTTGGATTTCATTGATAAATGCCCAGGAATGGAAGGTAGTTCCATTTTTAATTTTTTGAGGAACCTCCATACTGTTGTCTAGAGTGGCTGTACCAATCTGCAATCCCACCAACAGTGCCCTTTTCTCCACATCCTCCCCAGCACTTGTTTGTTGATTTATTGATGATAGTCATTCTGATAGGAGTGAGGTAGTATCTCATTGTGGTTTTTATTTGCATTTCTCTGATTATTAATGACGTTGAGCATCTTTTCATATATCTATTGGCCATGTGTATGTCCCCTTTGGAGAAATGTCCATTCATGTCCTCTGCCCATATTTTTAACTGGATTGTTTTTTGATGTTGAGTTGTATGAGTTTTTTTTTTTTAATAAATTTTGGATGTTAACCTCTTATCAGATGTATCACTGGCAAATACCTTCTCCCACTCTTATAGGATGTCTTTTTGTTTTGATGATGGTTTCCTTTGTTGTGAAAAAACTTTTTTTGTTTGATGTAGTCCCATTTGTTTATTTGTTTTGTTTGTTTCACTTATATAGATAACATTTTCAATCCACTGAAATGATGAAACACAAATCCTAAACCTTTCCTGTCCCCTGCAGGGTGGAATGCAGTTTCTGGCTCTCCATCTTTTTAGTCCAGTTCTTTCACGTGGCCCCTCAGTGTTGGGGGAACTCAGGAGAAATAAGTGAGCTGGTATTCTTGCCAAAAGAGGAAATTTGAAAACAACAAATGCCAGAGTTTCTAGCCAGAGATTGGCTAGTTGTTAAAATCCTTTGACTAAAATATTTACTTTTTTAAAAAAAAGAAATTTAAATGACAGTTCTAATAAAACCCCAGAAAAATTGGATTTGATAGGTGATGTTTATCAAATGGACCATAAACAGATTGGGGACTATGACTTTGAAAGCTGTACAAGGTGGTAGTTGTACTCAGTGGTTTAAAAAAATAATCATTTATTTTTTTCTTTATGTCACTCGTAATAAATTTTCTTTGTATCAAAGAAGAAAATACAAATAAGTGGGAGGTTGAGAGTCTGGACTCTGAAGTCAGACAAGCTGAGTTATATCCCAGCTGTGCCACTTACCAGTGTGACCTTGGGTAAGTATTTTAACCTCTCTCAACCTCAGGCTCCTCATTTGAAAAAAGGGAAAATAATAGTAGCTCTCACAGGGGGTTTCTGTGAATATTAAATGAGGTCATGCTTGTAAAGTGCTTAGCATGCATAGTGAACTCTCAATTAATGTCAGTTATCATTTTTATTACCCATAATCCTACCACTTAGAGATTGCTGCTGTTAACATTTTGATGTATAGGGCGTCCTAATTATCTGAATATTTATTTTCTGAGTCACAGCAGTTACAAAGTTGTTAGAAAATAGCAGCATAATTAATGTTAGAAAATATTCACTAATTACCAGGCCAATTATAAAATGTCTGCTCTTGGACATCCGTTCCTGCTTAATTCTTCCTTGTGTCCTGTCACCCAGTGTATCAACACCCGATGTTCCAATTAAAACACAAGGCAAATTGAAATGTGAAATTGCGAATCTCTCAAAAGATGTGGGATTTCCTGTGTGCAATGTTGGGTGATTTACAATGAGAAATGAGGATCTGGCAGAGTTAGGCCATTTAACAATTGAAGAGCGAAAAAACAGCTGTGATGGTGGCATGAGAGGCCCTTTAAAAAGGAATGATTTGAATATCAAAGGACTTAGGCTCCTTGGGAAATTGATGAAACCCTCAAATATTTCTGCGAAAGAGATTCTTTACCCTTTCTTTTGAGGCAGGAGCTAATTTTGCTGGGTTCTGCTTCCAGACAGATGCTGCCTCTTCCCTGTAGCTGCATACCGTTATGCCCATGACCATCAAAGTGTGGCTATCAGAGTGGGTTCTCTGACAGAAACAAATCCTGTAACTATTGATTTAAAAGGAATCGAGGTCTCAGGGCCTCTTTTGTGCCTCCCCTTATCCCAGCCAGCGCCTTATATAACAAAGAGCATTGTTGACTCTGCAGAAACATAACCTATTTTTTTTAAATGTCAGATCTCTTTGCTGTGTTTTGCAATCTTTAGAGAGTTTGCACTATGTTTTTGGTGGTAGATCCCACTGAGAAGCTGATGACAATTAATAGTGCTCCTTTCAGAAAAAAGAACCCTGTACCAACCATGAATATTTGCATACAATTAGAAGGGAGGCCCAATGAAATGTATCTATGAATACCAGGTTAAGAAACCCACGTTGTTATATTTGAATTGTTATATACGAAAATGTTTATGCAAAGTTGGGCTTGCCTGAGCTTACTGAGCTTATTGTTCAGGAAGTACATATTGAACGTTTACTTTTTGCCTGCACCAATAGGTGATAAAGAAGAAATAGTGTACATAGCACCTGAGTTTCAGCTAGACCAAGGGAACACCCAGAGTGTGCAGATGGGATAGCGTGAAGTATTATAGAAAGAATTGTTTGTCCACTTAGGCAAAGAGTTACCCCAAAATGTCATCCACTGACAGTGTTACGAATCAGCCTGTAATGTGGGTAGGTAAGGGCTGGGGTCCTGCATAGTCTCTGTGCTCCTGGAGATCAGGATATGGGAAAGTGTATGGATTGGAAACAGGAAGACCCTTGAGTGAAGGACTTCTTACATGTTCTCATTTGGGGCTAGACTGACCTCAGGTTTATAGGGAAGTGGCTTTGTCAGGCAGCCTATTCATCTGTCTTCTCAGCCTGGGCACCTGTATGGTGACTGCAACTGTCACGGGCTACCACCTTGTTCAATGTATCTGAAAAAGTTAACTTTGTAATGAAACTAAAGCCCAAGCATAAGTGAATACACATGATCAAAAAAACATCGTTTACTTACACAGCACACCCACACCCATACACATATATAGGATTTAAAAATAATTTACAGGTATAGCTGGTGCTGGTGTTCCTCATGAATTTTTCCTCACTAGGATATTGAGGAAGCCATCAGCCAGGGCAGCATGACTTATTTCTGCACAAGTTCTGGAAGGTGCAGCTCTCCTTACTATAAATTCACTGTGCAAAACACTTGCTATAAAATGAATTCTCCTCCATCCTTCTGTGGCTCATAGGATCTCATAGGTCATCGTAGCTTTTAGCAGGAAAAGGATTGACTGCTACTTAGAAGAATCTTTCTCTGTGGCTTTAGGTCTCCTCTCTTATTATCCACTCCTTAATTTTTCCTCCTCCTTTCCATTGTCTAGCAATAGTTAAAAGGATTCAGCTTGTTGCCTTGCCAAAATTTTGCTGTTTAGCTATTTAATCTTCTGTACAAATGGATTCCGCCTGCAGATTAACACAGACACACCTGGCTTAGCTGAACTAGGGAGACAGAGAGGAACTGGGAGATGAGACCAATATAGTACAATTAGAAGCCACTGTAAGACAGTGCATGACCAAATGCTCAATTTTGTGATAATTTAACATGAATAGAATCATGAGGGAAGGCTTTACAACAAAGGGAGATGTGAGTGCTATTTTGAAGTCTAGGTGATAATCATGTACCTTTGAAGGACAGGCTGGATGTGGGAAGGAGAATGGAGTGTGGAGGTATCATATATTCCCTAGGAAGGCAATGCGGTGCAGAGCACGGGGCTTACAATTCTTTCATTGCCCATGCATTTATTGAGCATCTCCTCTGTACATGCACTAGGCAGAGTAGTGAACTAAGGGCCCACCTCTTAGAGTACACACGTGCTAGGATGAGACTTGTGTGTGAGCCTCTTTCTACAGATTATTATCTCATTCACATAGAGAAAACGACTCAATGTCTTTGAGCCTCTTTCCTTGTCTATACAACTGAATTATACTAATTCCTTCACAGTTTGGTTAGGAGTAAAAAAAGCAGATAATATAAACGAATTCCAATTTTAGTCACTATTCCTACTAGCAAGTGACAGGATGTATGATTTTTGGGGTACTGAATTTTTAAATGTAATTTCCCAGAAAGTTGTCATCTGGCTGGTGAAGCAGGATCCAGTAAGATGGCAGCACTAAGCTCACCTGCCCCTCCCGTAGCTGAAAGCTGTTGGGAAAATTCCAGGAGAGTGAACAGCATGAAAGGAGATGAGTGGCTCAATGTAGTGACTAAAGATGATGAATGAAACACTACAGAGGAGATAGCTGTTTGCACCAGGTGATGTGGGCAGTATACCCATCAGGGCAAAGGTGTCACTCAACTTTGAATTTAAGGATCTGATGTGCTATGAGCTCATGGCTGAGGTTAAAAACAATGTATTTTTAGAAGGTTCATTATTAATAGAGCTTTCCTGAAGCCCACAGCGTTTAGGACCAACTGCACGTACTATATACTTAGGGTTAAAAGCTATGGATTTCTTTCCTTTATATCTTTAAATTTTTATGTATGGTTTATTGGTTGTAGTTACCTAAATACCTTCATCAAGCCACAATTAAGTCCTTGGGACTGAGCCATGTACCTCTAGGGGAAGTAATTATAAAAGCTAGATTAATTTGCCATTGAATTATTTATGTAAGCATAAATATCGCAGAGGCAATTAAACCTCAGGTATTTCTTAAGGTGTGGATAAATCAATTTACATTGTGTACCTCCAGTTCCTTTCAGAGGAAATGTTTGACAGGAAATAGAAATCTTTGTCAAAAGGCAAAAATACCCTATGAATCCATCCCTCCATTAATTTTCTTTGCTCTCTAAACATACCCTGTAAAGTAATTTTGTGTGTTATTGGAATTCTTTCCAACTGCCAGAAATAATAAGTCAAAAGACATTGAGAGTTCTGTCTTGTCAATACCAGAAAGTCAATCTTCTGTCTATTCCGGTATAATTTAGCGCAGTGAGAATCAACTGATTTCACAGATATTAACTTTATCGAATATACAAACGGAAGTGTTATAGGGAAAATAATTTCTCAGTGAACAGCAGAGATAACTTAGCAATCAGGAAATGCAATCTCCTTTTGGTCTCAAAACTTACTCAAAGGCTGGAGCGCGCCTGGAATCCACCCCCCTTCTCCCCCACAAAGCAGTGATTTACAGAAATGAAACCTGCGGGATACATATTATGCAAACGCTCTAGGGAAGTGAATCATTGCACATCCAAACTAAAATTGATGGAGCTGCAGTGAAAATAAAGTTATTAAATTTGTGGTGAAGGGGAAAATGTAAAAGGTAACACTTTAACGGTATCTCATATATAAAACCAATCAGCTATTCCTGAAGAAGTCGTTACTTGCAGCCATTGCATCCTCTGCCCTTCTTACCCCATCATATACTTCCAGCCTCCATCTTAATTTTTGGCCCTCTCTCATCATGCTAGTGAAGATTTTAGATCCTTTATTTTACCCAGCTTCAGATTCAGAGCTGAAGAGCGTGTGTGTGTGTGTGTGTGTGTGTGTGTGTGTGTGTGTGTGTGTATTTTCTTGCATATAAGGCCACCAAAGCCAGCTCACAGTCCCCATTCAAAGCTTCCCTGATGTAATTTAATTCAGGTGCTGTTTTTTGGAGCAGCTGAACATTGGCCAAATCTAAGTTATCTTTATCTAGATCTTTTCTTTGGTGGGCAGATTGAAGTATCCTAAGTAGAGAAGTTGAAGGATTAAAAGAGATTAATTAAAGAGCAAATTCATATTTTATAGCATATTAAAATAGAAGTTATAGGAAGATAGGGGCTTCTCTTAGTACTGACTCAATGATGAAAATAGTTTTTGATTCAAATTAGTGCTTTGCCATCATCAATGAGCAATAAATAATGCATAACAAATTCCACGGTACTGGGCTGTATTGTGTGGGGGATACAAGAGGAGGAATAGGCTGCAAAGGAGGAGACAAGCACAAAAGATACACCATAATTGAAGGCTCTGTGAAAGCCAGAACACGAAGTCTTTCTTACCCCTTTAGCTCATCCTGTATAACATAAAGTGGCGCTGATGGAATACAAATCTTATCATAGCATGTCTTGGCGTATGATACAGCTTTGACTTCCCTCTGCTCTTGGTAATAAAGGACAAAATCCTTACTATAGGTGGACCAGGCTCTACATGGTCTGGTCCCCTGCCTACCTCCCCAGATTCATCCAGCTCTGTGTGCTATTGCCATGCAGCCACGCCCTTGAAAACACCGTGCTTTTTCCTGTGCTCTGCGCATTACGCATGCAATTTTATCTGCCTGGATGCCCCCACACCCCAATCCATAGGCTCTTATCCACCCTTCAGATCTCAGCATAAACTTCTTTTCTTCAGGGAAAACTTCTCAATATTTGTGAAGTGGGGAGACAGTTATCTGTGGATTTCTTTCATTCTTCATTGGTTCAATCCTTCTGAGCAAAGGACATGTTTAAATAACAGCCTTGGAAGCTGGAGATGGTGTTTCCCCAGAGAGAGTTAGAAACATATCTGGGTAGTCAGATCCTCTCCTTTTGCTCCTTGGAGACATTCCCTTACATTCCAGAGTAGTGATGTTTCCCCTTCTCCTTTGGAGGACATGAATTTATGTGAATCTCTTTCATTGACCTTTCTTTCTCTCCAGAGTGGTGGAGGGGCAAGGGACAGCCTTATAAGAGTCAGTCTCCTAAAACTTGAGGTTCCTCTCCTGTGGAGCACCTTATTGTGGAGCAGTTAATATCTGTCCCTAATCCTTTTCCCCTGTGGAGACTGGAATGTGGGGAAGCCACACTGCCCTGACTGCTGCTTTTGGTATGAGTAACAAACCATCCATGTTTCTCATCCAAGAGTCTTGTCATGTGTTTTCTGTCATTATGTGTATGTAAAATTGGCAGGCTATCTTCAGTTTTTGACTTAACTCACACACATCACCGGTCAAATCCCCTCTATCGTGGTGCTACTCATTTATGGCATATATCACAATCAACTTTACATTTGGATTCTTTGATTCATGTTTATCTCTCCTAGTAGAAGAGCAATATGTTTCTTTTCCCATTGTATATCTTGCCTCTAACATAGTGCCCAGCATTCACCAGGCACTCAAATATTTATTTGTTGAATGTGGAGAGAGAGGATGAAGAAAGACTTCACAAAGAAGGAGACATTTGAAGTGGGCCTTGAAGTGGGCAGAAAGTAGACAGCTGGAAACAGGGGACGGGCACGCCTGGCAGTGGGAAGAGGGCAGTCGATGTGGGACATGGAGCAGTGTGGGTCTGTATGACCAATTCTCTGTGGCTTGGGTGTGGAGCCATGTATTGGGGGTAATAATGAAAATGAAGTCATTTTCTTCACAAATGTCACTCTATTTCTGAATGTAATAAGGAGTAGAAAATTCTGAAGGCTAGTGGAAATGAGAGACTGTTGTGTCTGTGAAGAGTTTCAGCGATGCCAAATGGAATCAAGAAGCGAAGGACTTCAGTGTGCCGAGGGGTGAGGCTCTGATTTTTTTTGTAACATTGCAAGTGAGGAAGTAGATACATATCTTAAAACATTTTTTTTTCTTCTTTTCCCGTGGGGTTGATGGAAGAAGGAGAAAGATGTTAGCTGAAGTACACATTGTTCTTTTAAGTTTCTAGCTGAACTTAGCACTGGTTAATCCCAAGGCATTTCAGGACCAGGAGAAGCAAGAAAAAAAATGAAACCCAAAACACAACAAAATAATGAACTCTGGAAACAACATTAACTCTAGTTTATAAATGAGAAGGTAGAGCCTGGGGGTGATGCTGCAGGCTGTGGGCTTTCCTATTGACAGCCCCTGTTACATGAATTTCTCTGAAATTTAGTGTTCTTCACAGAGAAGCGATACAGCTGTGCCCCCTGGGGCATGGTGAGACAGCTATGTAATAACTCCTCCACGTACAAAATTAATGCATGGACTGAGCTTAATGCGAACATTTCTGACTGAATTGAGGATGCTTTTGTGTTTTCTTTATTTGTTCCTTTGTTTAATTCAAAGATGGAATTGGGAATTAAATAATCTCTTAGGAATCTCAAGGAAAAAGTATGAGTATGAAATTATGTCTCAAATACCTATAAAATATTTTCTCAGAGATTGTCTGCAGCAACGGTATGTTCAACAATATTTTTAATGGGACTGTCATGAATAAACATCTATCCTTTTTAATATTTTAGGCCTTTACTAATTCTTGAGACTTGAATTTGATTGTACTGTCTAAGGTTTTTTTTTTTTTTAATTCATATAATGATTCTGTCTTTTTACTAAATGGCCACAGATAGCTGTGCCTCTTGAACGTAATAGGGTTGACTTTTTATGACCTTTCAATTTCTTTCCTTAATTTCTGTTGCTATGGGTATGCCTGGTTTGATTCTAACAGCATTTTCCCCCTTTCTATTCTGTTGTCATTAATCTTATTTGGAAGGAGAGTTCAGATGAAACAAGCTGGTTAGAATTGTTTGTAAAGTAAATGTAGATCAACTATGAGTGATGGCCTAGGGAGTTATATCAGTTAGGATCAGGTTGGGATGCACATAATAGAAAAATCCATAATGACATTGGCTTAAACAAGATTTATGTTCATTTCTCACATAAAAAATCTTGAAGAAGATAATTCAAGGCTTGTATGGTACTATGGCAGATTTTATTTTTCAAAGAAGGCTGTAACAATCTCCTCTGCTCTTCTTAAATGATGATCTTGCCCTTCCCTGTCTTCCTCCCCCAGAGGTGAACCTGAGACCCCGCTCCTTGAACCTGGCAGAACCTGTGATTGCCCCAAGCAATAGGGTGCAGCAGAAGTGACACTGTGTATCTCCTGAGGCTGTGCCACAAAGGGCTAGACAACATCTGCTTGGTTCTGCTGCCCAGCTGTGAGGAAACTCAGGCCACCCTGGGAAGCCATGTGTAGGTGTTCTGGCTTATAGATTCAGTTGACATCCCAACCAATAGTAAGCACGAACCTTCATGTATGTGAGTGAGGAAGTCTACAAGACGCTCCCAGCTACACGTGAGAGACCCTGAACGAGAGCTGTATCACTTAGCCTAATCAGCCTTTAAAACCAGGAGAGAAAATTGTAGTAAAAAATTGCTGTTGCTTTATGCCACAAATTTTCAGTGGTTTGTTACTCAGAAATATAAGGTTGGAACAGGGACTCAAGAAAGTTCTTGGTGACTCAGCTCTCCAGGCTGCTCCAGCTCTCTGCTCTGTTATCTCTGGCATGTAACTATCATCTTCATGGTTGAAGATTCTGCTGGAGCTCCGGCCACCACATCTGGCTTCCAGGTAGCAAGATGGAGGTCTAGAAGAAGAAGAATGTGCTTCCTCCCTTCCAGGGAAACTTCCTGGGATCCTATACAGCATTCCTAGGTTTTAGTGGCCAGAATTTAGTCACACAGTCACTTTTAGCAGCAGGGAAGGCTGAATAGGGAATCTTTTATTTTAGGTTGTGATATACTGAATTAAAAATGGGGTTGTTTGAGGAGGAAGAGCAGAATGGCTTTTGGATTAGACACTGGTTGTTTTGAGGGCTTTCTTATGAGCCAGGTGCATGAACTTTAATGTCTAGAAATACACTGCTTTACTATATTCTCGACATCTTCGGTTGATAGATGGCTTCTATGGATGACTTGAGCTGGACCTGGAATTTCAGCATCTTATTCTGGTATTTCTGCATTGCTATGGTGGCTGATAAGCAATGCCTGTGAAAGCTCCAACAAACTTCTTACTAAAATACCCACAAATAGCCACAAAAAAGTTGCTAGCAAAGCTATAAACTGAGGAGAAAACAAAAACTGTTGAGCTGAAAATCTAATCTGCAGCATGGTTTGAGATTAGATTTTGAAAGCATTCTATGGCTTCTCATATTCCATCCACTGAACTAAAATATTGTGGAGAGAGAAAACTTTGACGAAGGCAAATAATCTCCCTTCACTCTGGAACTCTGTATCCTCCCCAGTCAATAAATCAGGTAACTGCCTTTTCTGGGCATAGGAATCATCTTCTGAACCAGCAATATCTGTTCTATGTCCCTCCAAATCTCTCATGCTCCCGGCATGACTCCTCCCTTCTGACATCCATTAAGAGGTCAATGTGCAGACTACAACTTCCAGGATTCAACATAGCTGGTAGGAGATCTTAGAGGATGGGTCATGAGGAACTGCATCATGGGATATCTCATTACTTCAGAAAAGCCCTTATATAAAGGCAGAGCTGGAAAAAGGAACAGAAGCCAGAGCAGAGCAAGCTGGGGTGGGGTAGGCTGAACTACCCTTTGCTGAAGGACTCAGAATGTGTGTAGGAAAAGATCCTCCTAGATGAATGCCTGCAGGCTCCGTAGCTGAGCACGAGGCTGGGCACGCTCACCTTCTCTCTATGTTTAGATCATATAGAGGAAAGTATCTTGTTCCCAAATGAACAGAGAAGGGTTGAGGGAGCACCTATCACCCTCCTCCACCTTGTGTGGAGAGAGAGAGAGAGAGAGAGAGAGAGAGAGAGAGAGAGAGAGAGAGAGAGAGAGAGAGAGAATCTCACTCAGAGAGCAGTAAATCAAGTTCCCCTAAACTCAACCAGATGGAGAAAATTCACAAACAAAAACCTTACCAAACTGATATCAAATATTATTCTTTTAAAGGGCAAAGACCAAAAAAAAAAAAAGGCATACAGGATATCTCTCAAGGCCATTAAAGATTCTGTCTAATCTGTTGCTATCCCACAAGTACATGTACAGGTCTGTGTGATGAGAACTGATGTTCAGCATGAGAACCCACAGACACTGCAAAATTTTCAATCATCAAATATTCAATTATGTTCTCTATGTTCTATTTACTAAAGTGGAGAAGAGACATTTAAAAAATGATTTTCCATAACAGGAATTGGCTTTAGTTTCACAGACACTGTACTCTCCTGGTTGCCTGTTTGCAATTACAGTTTAGAGTCCCACCAGCAATCACCCCAATGTCACATACAAGTAGAAAATGTTGAACATTTGCTTCTAGGAAACCTGGAAACAGGGACACACACACACACACACACACACACACACACACACTTTTAACTGTTCCACATCTCTACTCATAGCCTTACAATCCTGTATCTATCTACCTGTCTATTCATTTATTATTATTATGTGTACTACCTTTTGACATGGATCAATGAAGATTAACTCTTATAGAATTTATTGCATTACTGTTTACCTTATGTATGACAGTCAAACATTTTGCTATGGACTGAATGTTTTTGTCCCCCCAGACCCAAAGTTATATGTTGAAATCCCACCCCCCAATGTGATGGTATTTGGAGGCAGGGCCTTTGGGAGGTAATTTGGGTTAGAATAAGTCATGATGGTGGGGTCTTATGATGGGATTAGTGACCTTATTAGAAGAGAAAGGGATCTCTCTCTC